>NW_026516311.1:0-157341 GCF_025602895.1 Polychytrium aggregatum | reverse complement strand
GCCGATGATGAAGCCGAGATAGGTGACGGTCGAGTTGAAGAACGAACACTTCTCGGGTCGGATCTGAAGCCGTGTCGGTGGATCTTGTCGAGGACCAGTTCGATGTGGCGGATGTGCTGGTCCTCGTCCTCGGATGCGATCAGGATGTCGTCGATTGATGAGACGAACACAAAATCGTCGATGTATTCGCGGAAGATGTCGTTCATCGCGGCTTGGAAAACCGAGGGACTATTGGCGAGGCCGAAGGGCATCACAAGCCACTCAAAGTGGCCGTACTTGGTCCTGAAGGCCGTCTTGGGGGTGTCGGCGTCGGCAATGCGGATCTGGTGGAATCCGCGTTGCAAGTCGAGCTTGGAGAAGACACGGCACTTGGACAGGCGGTCGATGATCTCGCGCATGTTGGGCAGCGCGGTGCGGTCCTTGACGGTGATCTTGTTGAGGGCGCGGAAGTCAAAGACGAGTCGGAACTTGTCGCCCTGCTTGACCCAGAAGATCGGTGCGCCGAAGGGCGAGACGGACTTGCGGATGTGGCCGATTCGGAGCAATCGGTCGAGTTCGTTTTTGAGTCGAGCGAGTTCTTCGGCCGACATCTGGTAGAGCGACGACCAGGTTGGCTTGGCAGAGTCGTCGAGTCGGATGTTCATGTCGATGCCGGGTCGGTGAGGCGGGGAGTTCCTTGAGTTCGTTGAAGGCATCGCGGTACTTTGCGATGATGGATCGGTGTTCGGGGGTCAGTGGTTCGAGGACACGGGCGAGTTGGGCAACGGGGTCGTAGGGTTCAACAGCAACTGTATTCAAGTCACTGCTCAGAGTACAAACATACACGGCGCCGGGAGTCGAAGCGAGTGCGTTGATCTGCTGGGTCGACATGTGGTACTGGGATCGGAGTTCGAGGGTCGTGAGTGGCATTCCGGAGTCGGGTCGCGATGCCGTCCAAGTGTGGTGCTTCCCGTCGATCGAGAACTTGATTCGGTTGGAGGGCCAGTCGATCTCGGGGTTGGTCTGATCGAGCCAGTTTCTTGCCGAGGATGACGTCCCAGGTGAGTGGCGCGGTGAAGAGGTTGATGCGGGCGTGGTAGTCGTGGATGGTGAGGTCGACGGGATCGGTGACGGAGGACGGGAAGGACTTGCCGTTGGGCATCGTGACGGCGTTGGCGGTGGTCTTGGTTCGAAGGTCGAGGGTCGAGGCGAGGGTCTCGGAGATGTGCGAGTTGGTCGCACCAGGGTCGATGAGGACGGTGATCGGGGAGCCGTTGAGGGTGGCGTCGATCACAAGCAGTCCCTTGCCGTGGTTGGCGGCAATGCGGTGGGGGTCGATGAGAGAGTTGATCAGGTGGGGTCCGGTGGCGAGAGTCAATATGTCAGCGTCGGGGGTCGGAGTCGGATGGCGGCAACTCGCCGGGTCCTTCAGAGGTCGTAGGATCCAGGGGTTGCCGCCTCGTCGTTTCCCTGATCTTCGTAGAAGGTGGCCGAACTTGCGGCAGCGGAAGCAGCCTCCGTTACGGCGGAGGTACTCCTTCTCGCGGTCGGTGAGCTTCTTGATCGGGCGCATGTCGACGTTGTCGAGGTCCATGGCGTTGGGGTCACGTGCAGGAGGCTGGGGTCGGCTGGAAGGCGGGACGAGGAGGACGGACCATGGGGCGGAACTGCGGCTGGCCAGGTGGAGCGCGGAAGAGAGGAGGACGCTGGAACTGGAGCTCGCGGAAGGGTTGGTCGCGGAACGGAGTGCGAGAGGGCTGTTGGATCAGTGGTTGAGATTGACCCATGATGGCCTCGTATCGCTCGGCGAGAGCCATGGCATCTTCGAGGGTGGCTGTGTCGGAGTCAAGCTTCCATTCGACTTCGATGCGCACCCTGTGCTTGAGCTTGGTGAGGTAGCGCTGCAGGTTCTGGCGGTTGTTGCTGAAGTGGGGCAGCTCGAGGAGGAGATCGCGGAAACGAGAGTTGAACTGCTCGACGGAGCCGGTGTGGCGCAGTGCTTCGAACTCATCCTCGGTGGTGCGCAGCGAGGTGGACGGAAAGAAGGTGTCGCGGACGAGGGACAGGACGGCGGCCGGGGTCAGGTTGTCGAGTTGCTTGCCCTGGGACCAGAGGCGCCACCAGGTCTTGGCCTTGCCCTTGAGGTTCATGGCGACGGTGGCGACGGCGGTGGCGTCATCGAGACTGTGGAAGGCAATGTACTCGGTCATTGAGAAGACAAACTCGTCAACGACAGCAGCCTTACGCTCGCCAGTGAAGGCGTCGGGGAGCGGGATCTTGGGACGCTTGAAACCGGGAGGGACGGTGGGGAGATTCGGCTGGGCGGTCAGGGCGGAGAGGACCAGGGCGCGGTCCTCGAGCGATAGTTGTTCAAGGGCCTGGAGGCAGGCATTGACGGCGGGATCGTCCGATGCTACCATGTCAGATCACGGGATCAAGAGGAAGTCAAAAGAAGAAGATAGAGAAGGGTTTTTATTGATCTTAGCGAGGCTAGGATCTATAGTCAAGTGTGTCTGGGGTCGAAGGTGATGACCAGAAACATGAGCGGGTGAAGGCGGGCTATTTATCTGTCTGGCGGTCCCGGAGGCGAAGCCTGCCGCAGCGGGGGCGAAGCAGCGGAGGCGGCGGGACAGCAGCCAGGCAGCAACGGCTAACCGGAGAAACATGTGAAAGTCTGACAAATGCTCGGTGGCTGACAAATGCGGGTGACACGGCGTCTGACTAATGCATGGTCGATGACAAATGCAGGGAACACAGAGCGGCGTGTGCAACATGAGAGCAAGGAAAAAGGAAAGGCGTCGCAGGACAAAGGAAAAGGAAAGTGTGCGACGCAAACAGTGACACAAGTGCGACGGTGCAGCCTGACGGGCAGAGAGATCTGTGACAGACCTGGTCTGTCTCAGGTTGTCGAGTTCGTCCAGGAGGCGCCTGGTGGCCGTCACTGGAACGAAGTTCTCACGGATTAGGCTAGTGAGAATCTCGGGGGTCATGCTGGCTACCTCCCCGGGGTACCTCTGGGCGTAGAAGCGCCACCAGGACTTGGCGGTGCCACGGAGGTTCATGTTGATGTTGCGGACGGCAACGTCATCGTCGAGCTGGTAGTAGTCGATGTACTCGTTCTTCGAGAGGATGAACTCCTCGACTACTCCAGCCTTCCGAACACCGGTGAAGGGTTCGGGGGATCTTGGGCTTCACTGAGGAGGCAGGGGTTGTAACGAATGGGGGACGGAACATGGGACTATCGAGGCACGGGATAGGCGGGTAACAGGCAACGGCGAGTACGGGCGAAACAGATGTATATTCAGGGACGTGGACCCAACGGACGAACAGGAAGGCGAGATAAACAGAAGACTCGTCTTGCTGGGCCCTTCCGGTGCTGGGGCATCGCCCTTTATTAATCGTGGGAACCCAGCAAGCCGCAGTGGGGGTGGTGATGGGGAGTCTCCTCGCTCGCGTGCACGACCCAGCCCTCGCGACATGTGGCGACTGGACGGAGTCGTCACAGGGGCAGGGGCGATGGCGCAGGGGTGTAGCAACGCCGATTCTGCTTCGAAGGGCGGTGAGAACAGAGACCTGCTCCTGCAAAGAGAATAGCCCGAAGGCACGGACGTGGTCGTCGGAGCTACTTATATCCGATGCTACCATGTTATGGGCTGGGTCTGCGAAATCAGGGTCGTGGAGCGAAAACGGGGTCGTGGAGACTGGACAGGAAGATTGTGAGAGATTCACACGCCTGGGACGAGCCGGGCGAGGGAAGTCATTTATTTATTGGGTCTCTCAAGGTACATGGCTGTGGGAACAATCAACAGAGCTGGACAGGCGCACTCGTGTAACCCAATCGCGGACAGGTGTGCTGGATCGGGAAGCGTGTCACACGTGGTTCCAGCCGCCGGAAAGTGCGGTTTGAACACTTACAATTATCCTCCCCTCTCCAATTGCAGCTTGTACTCACGACGGCGGGCACTGGGCACAAACACACGTGTTTCGTTACACAAGATTCCGACCGAACAAGCCCTTTGTTCCGGGTTGCTGCCAGCCAATCAGCATCTAGATGGGAAACCGCGGCAGCTCCCTCCCTCCCGGCTCTCTCGCCATGTCGTTCTCCCTCCGGCATCCTCGCTCTGCTGCTCTCGGCGGACCCTCTCGCTTTGCCGCCCCTGCCCCCCGTTTGCTGCACTCCTCGCCCTCCCCCCCCCAGCACCATCCCAGATGTGAGAAACAGGAACAGAGCCGGCTGGGCAGGGTAGAGGGGCGTGAGAACTAGTCGGGGTTACTGGGAGGAACGGGGCTGGCAGGTTTTATGAATCGACCGACCGCGACGCCGTGTTCGAACAACGTGATTCGGGACAGCCATGTTGGCACTGAAGCGAATGAACACCTGACTTGAGGGAAGTGCGAGGAAAGGCATGGAAAATCGATTCATATTCTTTAATTATCTTAATTTGATCGGGGCATGATCAAAGATGTGGCTTATCGTTTGGCGGGTACTCAACGACAGTATAGAGTATAAATAGACAGGCGCCCCCGATGACAATATCCCCTCAGTGAATTATCTCACAATACACGCGATCATCACTCTCCTAAGCCATTCCTTGCCCCGTCTCTGCCTTGTTTCTAACAGTAGGTCAGGAGGATCGGAGACACGGAAAACAAGATAGAGTGGTGATTTATTGAATACTTCACTGACGAGGTATACAGCACGGCCAAAGGTCGGGTATATAACCGGCTGGTATCCTCTGCTGACAAATATCTAGAAAAGGGGCAACGCTGCAAAGAAGGTTCTGCAAAGCGTGTTCTACCTTGGAAGGTTCGGGCGTGTCTAGATCGTGGCCATGCATCTAGAATTCCTTGAGCGCAGCGAGGGCCATCCCCCAATCAGCTTCGGTTGGGGAATGAGAGTAGCACCCCCCACCCCGCATACGTCATGGTTCATGACACCAGACGACCAGGGGAGGGGTTTTTTCACCCTGTGGCCGTCGAGCCAGCTCTTGCGATGAATCGGGTTGAAAGCAACGATCGGGCAGTGTGTATTCAGCAAGCTCCGTGATTCAGATGGGGTGCACGAATATCCAATGACAGCATCATAGAGTCTGTCGCTGGCCTCAATATCGAGCAAGCTGCTTTCAGAGGCGACTATCGCTACTGGACGAATAACCCACAACGACCAACAGTCGAGCTGGGCATTTGGCACTGGCTATTTCCGTGCGGAGCAGACTTACCTGACTTCGAATATCTGGTGAAGGACCGAAGCTGCGGCAAACGTTAACGGAGCATCTTTACAATCATGGTGCGCGACAGGAGCGTTATTGTCAACAAATAAACTTACCACTCAGGTGCCTGCGCAGAGAATGAGGGGCATCGAAAAGTTTTGAGAAGTTAGCTCCCCCCCCCCTCCTTCACCCTGCAGAATCCAAGACCAAATTCTGGACACATACCTCGATGAAGCTGGACCGAACCTGGAATGAGAAGATATGGAACAAATAGAGAAATATAGAAAAGGAAAAGATCAGTTAGCTCGCTGGTCGCCAAACACTTACCTCGGACTTGATTGTGATGATCGGGTGGAAGGAGATCGCCTCTATTAGAACTTGCCCAAAAGTACAAGGGTTCAGGGATCGCGTGTTTGGGGTGCAGGTCATGATTGGGGTGTGGCGGGGCAGTTAGTCATGTTACCTATGCAAAGGATGGCCGACAACGTTCGGGACTTTTCTGCGCAGCTCGTTAGCTTAGTCAATTCATTCATTCCCTTCCTTGATCACGGCGTGGCTTGTCACCGATTGAGCTCGGAGATCAGATAGACTAGACGGCTGAGGTATAAATAGACGGGCTCAGGACGTGGGTAGAAAGCTCATCAAGTGAATTATCTTCTCACTACTCCAATATAAGATCATCACTCCTCTAGACCTTGACTACTCCCGGTTCCCACGCTCTTGTCTTTGCCTCGCCCTGCTCCCGCGTCCGTCCCTAACAGCCTCCCTCTTGCGCGTGGGAGGCCCTGGTCAGCCCAGCGAAGGAGGGGGGAGGCAATCGAACCACATTCGAACGCATGATTGTCTCTCAATCTGCCCATCCGCTCCCACACCCCCAAGAGCCGGCTGCGGGATCCGCTGAATAAGAAAAAAAGCCGATCGTGACTTGGAGTGTATTTTTATGAAAGTCAGGATATCATCGTCAGGATTCTGTTCAGACTCACCGCCCTGCAGCAGGCAGTGTCCAGGGAGTAATATACACAGACATGTCGCCCTTGTCCAATATGTATATGACTGTCATGATGATAGAGTTAGGGAGGAGACGTCATTTGCTCCGAAAGCGCAGTATAGGGTCATCCACGCCTACCTTCGCCAACACAGAGAACGCCGACTGCTGAGTCAATCTCGTGAAGAGGAATAAATATCCGCTTGGCTTGGGTGGCGTCAAATCCATCGAAGCGGAATGTTCTGGCCACTGGATGCCGATCGTATCCACGATTCGCGGGGACAGATTTGGGAACAGCGCAACACACCCAATACGAAGTTATCCCGCAAAAGGTATGGGTGAAGAAAAAGGCCACTCGATAATATCTAAGGGGATGAATTTGGCCTTCTCGAGTGGTCTGCGGAGAACTGAATAAGACCTGTGAAGGGGACGGTCAGCAGTTTGCCTCGTAAGGTATGGAGGGTGCTCGAGATTCGTACCTTCACCCAGCAGTTACTGCGACGACCATTTGGGCGATCGTGACAAAACCTATGCATCTCCATAGTATTGTGCTGGAATGTGTGATAGATAGTGATGGTTGGGGAGGCTGCAATCCATGAGTCATTGAAACTTTCCAGTGAGCTCAAAGGCGTAGGGCCCGAGCCCCAGATAAGGGTTTTCAGATACGCCGCTTTCAGTTTACACATTTCCGTTTCACTCAATCTGCTGATCTCCTTTCTTCCCGTCAAAGAGTGCTTTGGGACTCCGTTCTGGGAGGCTACCTCGGATGACACCCTTTGCTCGTGCCTTTTCGTCAACTGAAGGGCCACAGATTTTACAGCAAAGTAGGGTCGTTTTGTGTTGAATTTTTCGATTCCTCTGAGCGCCTCCCGGACTATCTGTTGGCGAGCCAGATTTTCAATGGGTTTCGATCGGGACTTGATCGATCGCATGATCGATCCTCCAAGTCGCTCCATCGGAAACTGCCAGTAGCTGTACATTGGCCCGAAATACTGAATACAAAGCGGAATGTGAAGAAGAAGATGGATATACATTTTCATGAGCTTCAGTCCTGAGTTGTCGGCTTCACTCCCCGGAGACGCCGGACTGAGGGACTCAGGCAAGCAAGCCAGCGTTCTGGGAAACGAGGAAATGTGAGTGCGAATAATCGATGCGGCCGCAGTGAGTGACTGGTGTTCATATTCTCCATGTAGAGCTGACTTACCTGGTGTAGTACTTGTAAAATTTTGTCAAGAGAATAGAAATCATGGTTCTTTGGTTTTGATCGAGGCTTTTCAGCAGCAGGAGTCTGACTGCGTCGACAAAATAGCCCCACCCCTGACTGAGAGAATCGTGAGTCCTGGGTTCGTAGAAAACGTCGGATCTGCATTTCTACCTACATATGTACTTCGGGGACTCCGACACTGTGTAGCAAGGGCATGGAGTAGGCTATTATCCAATTTTGCCATTCCTCGGTCTTGTAGGTCTTCCAGTCGCTGAAAATGGGTCGAGGCATGGGACCAAACCCAGTCGGGATATCAATATTTCCCATCAATCGGTCCGCGTGCTGGAGCTTGGCCTTCATATCTACTTGGTTGAGTGTCGACGCCTTGGGAATTGTCGTCTCACCAATCCAGATGGAAACCATGATGTAGCTGATTCTTGCCATCAGGTGCATCAGGTCGATTGGAAAGCAGACACTTGGGTCAATAGTTTTCAGGCGACATAGACCAGGACAGCCATTGATTCCTGCAGTATTATTGAGACAGGTGGTTAATTTCAAGTTCATCTCCAATCAGGTGGGACAACACTCCGTAGTACCTGTGGTAGTGATGATTTCTTTGCGCTTCTTTGAGTTTGCTCGGCTGAGTCGGCTCCAGGTCCGTTTGAAACTTCGCTTTGTTCTCCGCGATGGAAGCGTTTCCTCGTAATAGTAAATACCTCGACAGTACCTGCCTTTTATGTGACAGAATCGGCAGCCACTCTTTGCAGTATGTCCCGAAATCATAGATATCTTGGCGATCGCTGGAAGATCCCCGGTGCAACATATGACATGGGCGTTCAGGGTGAACTTTTCATAGACACCATCCAGGCGGAGAATAACGGACTCGACTCCTAATGTCGCCAGGACATGTTAATTTCCGGTGCATCTTTCTGGTATGGCCATCGGCGAATACTTGCCTCTCTCGAGCTGACTTAGTTCTTCATATAAAGGCTTCAGGAAGGATTCCAAGTCTTTTGGAGAGGACAGCCCGGGAGTGATCCCAACCTTGATCAGATTTTCTTCCTTCATTCGGATTTCGGGACGCAGGTTGTAGTTGATTATGGCAAACACCCGCGATTGCCTGCCATTTCTAGAGTGACCAAATGTTAGACACAAAATGAATGTGCAAGCGACTCGATTACAATGCTTTACCTCTTGGATATCTGAAATCCATCCAGTGTCAGTCCGAGCGCAATGTCTGTTGGTCTGGAAAAGAATTTTCGCTTTCGGAGGTATTTGTAGTGCTTTCCGTCAAAAATATCGCTTTGTACATCTGAATTACAGGGATGATTGAGGTCAGTTTGTTGTCCACCCGATATTCAACCACAGAGCAACAGTGCTTGCCTGGGGTCGGTCTACGGTTGGCTCTATACATGAGCTCATCGACTGCTTCTGGATGAAGGAACATCTCCTGCAGTCGGGGAATCAAGTGGAAGTAGGCATACTTTCCAAACTTGGGTTCTCTCCTTTCATGTTGTCGAGCCGGGTCGGCGAGTTCAGTTGATTGAAGTACTGAGCCAGACTCCGGTATATGGACTTCTTCAATCGCCGGGTGCGGAGCAATACTTCCAGCGTTGGCAATTGTCTCATCTGGGGAATCAGGCGGCATGTGACCCACAGTAGAATTATTATTGGGAGGGATGGGTTGTGAACTGCCGCTATTCTGGCTGCTTCTGAGGTGGGGACTTGGATGTGAAGGAGTAGGCCCGTTATTAATTAATGGCCTTATGCGACGGCGAGTATTGCGTGATGGTGCTGCCACTTGTTCAGGGACATTCTTTCGTTTTCTCAGAGAATCACGGTGTTGACATGCCGTGCACGTCCTCTTGGTTCGACTGTGAACGACGCAGCCTCTTTCACAAGTCTTGAAGAAGGTGATATTTTGCTTGGACATTCCCTCGAGTTGTGCGATAGAATGCTCATAGCTTTTCATCTTGGGGATAATTTGACCAGAATAGAGCCCAATTCCTCGAAAGAGAGCTTTCATAACTGCATCTGAGACTTTGTACTCAAACTTGATGTCGAGGAGCATGGCAGATATCTGATCGATTTCTGTGGAGAGAAACAGAGTCAGTAGGCTTGTTTACCACCTTGTTAACCAGTTATACTCACCGTCTTCAGGCGAATCACTCGAGCCGAGGGCAGTCGATTCTGGAAGAATTTCGGACCCGAACGATTGATTGTGTCAGATTAGATCCGATTGGAATGCCAATAAGTTAACTTCAATGGCATTACGGTCGAACGTGTGGATCGAAACGTGGCTATCAACCTGGCAGTAACCTTGGGATATTCCCAAGATTCTCTTCAGCTTCTGAATCGGATGATTGATCTGAATGGCTATCTGGGTCTCTGAGGTAGCTTTCAAAGTATCCTGGACCAACAGGATGAGTCAGTCCAATGACCTCTTCATCGTCGGTTGAGTCGCTAGGGTGGTCCAGGTTCTCCAGATTGTCGGTGTTCTCTGAGTCATCAAAGCTGGGCACTTGGCTGACCATTTATTGAGGGGATTTGGAGGTGGCATACCAGCGTCAGCATATTGGTGGTCGTACACCAGGATCGGCACAAGGATGAATCGCTTACCCATTGGGATTAACCGGGGCGTCTTCGTCTGGCGAATCAAGGTCATATTCATCGGCCAGAGCGTCCAAATCAAGAGACGATACTTCGGAGTGTCCTTCATCTGTGCCCGCGTTGTGAGGTGGTGGGGAACCAATCCTTCCCTCATGTGAGTCAGTCCAATCCATATCCCCTGGAAATGACGAAGCTGGTAAAGCTCAGTAGTTGAAGCCACGAAATGTCTTTGTTACATCTGATGCTGACTAGATCGATGAAAGCTGTATAATCATACCCAAGTGAGGCTCTGGACTAGGTGAATTGAGGTCTGAGGGGATGATCGTGGAGAGTGTGAGCGGCTGCTGTTCAATGAATCACGAGAGAGCGGGGAAGCGGATTCAACAGACCGATAACATTTGGAGATTGAGGGTTTCGTCGGGAAGATTGAGTTGGATTAGTGCAAGGAACAGCTGTGGATCCTCCCGCTGACGATGGGTCGGATGCCTGGATGGATATGTGTTCGTCCATGAGAGAAGGGCCACCGGAATCTGAGGCAGCCGATACAATTGGCGGATCTTGCGTCAAAGGCGCTATGCTTCTGGCGACGGATGGCTTCTGACGGCGAGATTTGATTGGATTTTCGCCATCGGGGTATCCATAGTTTCGCGCATGATCATAGAAGGAGGCTGCCGAGATCATGAGACCCCCTTCCGGATTGATTCGGCATAGGTTGCAACGACAAAATCTCGATTTTGAGGCTCTTTTCGAGCGAAGGGGTGGTTCTGGAGGCGGAAGGTTCACCGGCTTTGGCGCAAGGCGACGAAAGGATGAAGTTCCGACTGCCACATCTGTGGAAGCCTGAGACGGACCAGCGAGAAGATCCTGGTCCAGGATAGGGTTTGGCGAATGAGAGGGGAGCTGAGAACCGTCGCTCGCAGGACGTGGTACGGTCCCAGGATATTGGTAGTGAAGGCCATGCTGATGAGCTCGGGGCCAAGCATCACCGATATATTGAGTCTCTGGCGGATGGACTGGCGGCTGTCTGGAATGCGGCTGACAAGGGACGCTTGGAAGTTGATACGAGCTGTAGGGAGTCGACTGTGGCAACGTCGCCGAATATTGGCTTGGGATTGACCCAGACGGACAGTCAGCATATTGGTACCAGGGAGGAGGCGGGGGCGGGTATCCACGCCCATCTGTAGACGGAGCATGGCGAAGATGAGGATGCCCCGAGGATGAAACCGGGCCGTGAGGGCTCGGCAGGAATTGTGACGGGGGCCGAGGCAACGGACGGTATGAAGCGTCAGATGAAGAGGGTGGAAGCCCGGAGGCAGGCGGAGGTCGGCTAATATTGGGCCGATTATTCATCTCTTGCCATGCAAAATCGAGATTCGGGGTGACAAGCCGCTGGGGGGTGCCGATGAAAAAAATTTGAAGTCATGAAGTCGCAACAGCCAGGACCGAGACCGACACGAAGGGAGAGACGCATCTCGCGAGGGACGGTCTGGAGAGAGCGCTCCTCGTCGCGAGCGAGGAGCCGCGAGGCGGCGAGGACGAGAGGGGCGCTCGCAAGACAGAGTGCGCAGCACCAGCCTGGACCGACGAGCCAGAGCGCAGCCGAGGCGACGGCAGGTCCCTTTGTCAGAGCCGGTCACACAGGCGAGTCCCCCTTGTGGTCCAGAACGACGGCGCTGAACACAGGCGAAGGAGCAAGGAGCGAGCAAACGCAGCTTGCACTGTTTGTTCTCCTTCAACTTCACTCCAATTCCACTCCCCCGATCTCTTGGGTTGGCCATGCGCATTATAATTGCCATTACCTCTCGTTTTACACTTTCATTGAGGTGGGTTGGCAGGAACATGGCCTGGGAGTTGAGACAAGGGTACGGATATGGAGCAAGGAGCAAGAGGCAAAGTTAAGGGAACGAGCGAGCGATGATATTTCTTTCATAAATGTTTCACTGAGTGGGCTTTTCCTCCGACCCTGGGCTGTTCTACTATTACTTCTACGGTTTAATCTATCATATCGGCGAGCTCGGCCACGGAATAGGCCACGGACACGCGCCGCGATGGATCGCGCCGTGATCAAATAAAGGCATTGAATGAACTATTCTCGTGCATGATCCAGCAGGTCAAGGCCATTGAGACTCTCACCGTCAGTGAGTGGCAAGACCATGTTCTGCGCCCAAACCACATCATGGCCCGCGTCCGTAACACAGGCGGTATTTCCACTTATCCATCTATTCAACCTTAGGGACTTGCGTAAACCTCCATCTCTAATCTTGATATACCGGTCACTTCTGTTGCCCCTGTATCGATTCTTCACCATCATTGTGAATGAAATACCGGCGCATTCGTCCGCCTTTCGTTCCATTTGATAAGTTTCCATTCAAGGTTGAAGGTTTTTTGAGACTCAGGTGTCACACCAGTGCATCTTGCGCTTATGCATTGAATTTGGCACTGATGCTTTTCCTGGTGGAGCGCTGCTCCTCTCCAAGCTGTTCATGAGGTCCAGTCATCACTATTGTCGAAATTTGGCTAATGTCCGACGATTCAACTTCCAATTCAACTTGACACACTGCTATTGGAGAAACCGCTCAAATTTTGATGGGAATACGCTGTCCAAAACCTTGTATTGGCGCTGTCCATGTATATTGGCTAATTGACCCAAATATCTATTATTCATCAGAACCCAGCCTTTCCTCCCCCTCCCCAATGCTGGGACAGTACTTACACATATCGTTGCCAGGCGTCGCTCGGCCGTACACAAAGAATCGAATCGATTTGAAATACTTATTCCATACAAGTAGCCTGGGATGTATATCATATGATGGTCGTGCGAGAGCCATTGCATTGACGGCGCATCATCAATCTGTTTCCACTTTTCGAGCAAGGAGAATGCCGTTGGTCTGATAATCTCAGTTGAAAAGCCTTCACTCCTGAGAAACCGGCCATGTTTAGGAACCCAACATATCGAAATACCATTCCAATCGATCGATTCCAATCCGATTCCGTCTTGGTAGAGCAGCATTCCAACCGGATATTCATGTCCTTCTAGCGTCTGCACTAGTCGACCTGTGGCTGACTCCCAGATCTTGATGGTTGTATCCCAGGAGCCTGAAACGACCTGCCCATTCGGTGAAATCAAAACGGAGGTTACTCCTCCGGTGTGTCCTTCAAGCGTGCTTTTCAATTTGCCCGTCACTCCGTCCCATAGCTTGACCGAACAATCTTTTGATCCAGTGGCGACGAGGAGACCGTCTGGGGACACGGAAATTGACTGGACAGTGTCGGAGTGAGCCGAATCTTCATAATCATCAACTTCGTGCGGGACCGGTAGCCAGAGCTTGATTGTTCCATCCCATGATGCTGACAATATCGTGTTTCCATCAGCCGACATTGTTACGCAGCTGATTCTGTCAACATGTCCTCGGAGTGCAAGCTTCTGTCGTCCGCTTTTCAAGTCCCAAACTCGTATGCAGGCGTCCCAGTGACCTGAGACAACAATTCCTTTATCGATGTCAACGCATATTGAAGTTACACCGTCAGTGTAGCTCGACATGGTGCGAATCATGTCTCCAGTTATACCGCTCCAAACCTTGATGGACTTGCTGCTCGATCCCGACACGATAACGCTATTGTCGTACGATATTGTAACGGCCCAAAATCGCTCTTTATCCTCGCGGATTACAAGACTCTCGTTTCCAATCGAAGTCCTCCATTTTCGAATTGTACCATCACTTGATGCCGAAACCGCTGTGTCATTGTCGGCTGATACCGCAACTGACCAGACGCACTCAGTGTGGCCGGTAAGGGTGCGCTTCCAGGCTCCAGTCGAGCTGTCCCAGAGCCGGATGGAGCTATCACTTGATCCCGAAATGATTGTTTGTCCATCGGCCAAGAAGTGGAGTGCATTGACGGACTTTTGATGTCCGTCGAGCACAACTTTCAATTGTCCGCTTGGCGTCCACAATCGGACTTGGCCATCAATGGATCCAGAGGCAATGGTCTGACCATCCGGAGCTACAGCCACGGCCATGATGCATGTGCTGTGCCCTATGAGAGTTTGGCTCCGTTGGCTTGTTGTAGCGTCCCATATGACAACATTGGGGCCGTCTGTACCGGAAACGATGAATTGCTGATCAGGAGCCAGTGCAACGGAGTTGACCCAACCATCGACTTGGATAGTGGAAACACAAGAATTCCAGGTGGGCCTCGGTCCGGCTGTGACCAAGAACGGGATCTTGTCCTCGAGCTGGTCGGCATATGTCTTGTAGATCGCCGTCTCCTTCGGTGTGAATGCAAACCCCGAGTTGTACACCTGTGGTGCACTCTTGATGATTGGATCGGCAAACTCGCGGATGAATCGATACGTGTCCTTGACCAGTTCCTTCGTGGTGTCGTCGACGATGGTGCTGGGTGCCTTGGCGACCACTCCTCGCAGCACAGCCAGTTGCTCGATGATCGGCTTGACCACATGTGTGAGCGACCCACACTCGAGCCAGAAGAACACATGCGTCTTGACGAACAGAGTGAGCACCGCTGCCACATCGACCATCTTGGCCGACTGCCACACCGGACTCGACTCGGCCACTCCTTCCACACACCACACAAAGTGTGTGATCCAGTGGGCGACGCTGTATCGCAGCGACGGTGTGATCTTGGCTGCGACCCTGTCCTCGAGGTCTGGGATCTTGTCGTGAAAGTCGAAGATCTCGCAGATGTTGATCACTGGCTCGTGCGAGAGGATCACGCCGAGACATCCCTTGGCAAACATCGTGTGGAACGAGTCCGACACATGCCACGGATAGCCAGCCGATGCGTCGCCGAGGAGATAGTCCGCCACCGACTTGTGGTTGAACTTGACTTCGGTGTTGGTGGACTGGCTGCCTCGGGGACCCAATCTATTGGCGCCAGGATCGAGGACCAGACTGAGGCTCTTGAGACACTCGCGAACGACGCCGATCTCGAGTCCAAACACATGGGCGATGATCTGTGGGGTCAGGATCGACTGGGCCGTGGCGATCGCCGACACCACCGTGACCAGCTCGGCCGGGTGGCTCGACTGCGAGTGGATCTTGGCGAATGTCTTGTGGTACAGCTGGCCGCCGTCGGCGGCGCTGTCGTTGATGTCCTTGATCGTGGCGAGTGTCACTGGGCCGTCTCTGGATGCTGCATCGACGGTGTTGAGGAGTAGGTTGATCCACACGAATGTCTTGGACTGGTCCAGCAGGATGGCGACTGCCTCGGTGCGATCCGAGTCACTGAGAGTGTCGTGCACTCGCAGTCGGTGGCGGATGAACACCTCGAGGTCACGGATGTTCTCCTCGCTCGAGGGTTCGATTGTCTTGGTCGGGACTCCATCGAATGCTGCCTTGATGTCGTCCTCGGGTCGGGATGTCAGCAGCAGCTTGAGCCACGGACGGGTCCTGTTCAGTTCGACGAAGCGCCAGGCAAGCAGACTGAGCAGCTGGTCGCGCGGAGAGCACTCGTCGAGTGCATCCACCAGGACCATCACCGATCCCTTGGGTCTGTATTCGCCGATGGCTTCGAGTGGATCGGCAATCACGGCCTTGAACAGATCGGGGATGCTCATCTTGTCGAGACTGTCCTTGGTGTGGCCAGCATCGAGCAGCTTGCGGCCGATTGGAGAGTACCACTTGCACAGACCGTATGCGATGGTGTTCAGCACCACTCGTGGATCGCTCTTGCGGGTGTCGTTGTACTTGAGGAACAGCGCCGATACCAGTTGGTTGCTGGCTGTGAGGATGTTGGCGATCTGGGCAGCAGCAACAGATTTGCCCACTCCAGCAACGGCATTGACCCACAGGACAGTGTCGGTGGTATCCTGGTTGACCCAGTCGGTGGTTTGATCGAACAGCCACTGGCGAGTGCCCTCGACATACAGATCCTCGAGTGCCCTTCTGTCGGAAGAGGAGTCGACTGGATCGAGGAGGGATCGCAGGAGCGAGTCATGTTCGGCGGTAAGTCGGATAGGTGTTGGTATCGGGTGCCCCGGTTGATGTTCGGATCCCAAACCATTTTTGTGGACGTGCTGAAGTATATGCGGAGCAAGTCTAAATCGACAGCAAGCGTGGCCATTAGACACTCGCTTCTATGAAACCATTTCGCCAGTAGATGCTCAAGGGTGTTACCTACTTCGTGACGGCATAGTCGTCGGCCGCAATCAAAGCCTGAAGCTGTAGCAATTCAGACAAAGTTTGTCGGATGGTAAGCGGAGGATCAATTTCGCCTCGTTTGGATGGGCTCGAGGAATGGCAGTGGATCTTGTCAGGAAAGTCGTTTGTGTTTGGGAACCAGTCACGGATATATGTGGTGCCACCGATCAGCACTTTGGATTTGATGAGGATCGGCAGGATCTGGACGGGCGAGCGGGTGCTCTGGGTCTTCTTCATCTGCTTCAGGGCCAGTTCGATCTAGTCTCATGGGTGGAAAGGCAAGTGGTAAGGGTCGATGCGGTTCCATTGCTGACCGAAACGATGTCCAGCGGGCCCCACCTCCAGAAGTTGATTGTCCGGCTTGATGTCTGCGCGCTTGGTTCGCTCCATCCCCTTCTCTGAGAGCAGAATTACAACGACGCTGGAGTTTGTGAGACCATTCAGAAAGCCCTCTTCCCATGGCTGTCCGTCTTCAAGGCAGCGCCGGTCCAGGTACGTATGGATTTGGGCCTGCCCTGTCGTGACACACAGCGTTGAGTGGAGTTCGCCGGCAGCGGTGAAATCGGTAGCCACACGATAGCTTCGGCCATCGAGAGACGAAAGGGTCAAATGCTTGAGCTGCTGGCCACGATGCAGCACGCCCTGATCGTCTCCTATCGAGTGCTCCTGTCGAACGCACCTGATGAAAATGTCGTGATGGGCAAAGCCTGCCGCACATACCCAGTTATCTGTGAACCTTGGGAACTGGTACTCCCGCTCGTCGCCGCCTGAGGCCGACCGGGCGAGCTCCACGGGCGTCTGCAGCGACTGTCGTCCGGCGCCGTCGTGCGGAGCAGCAGACTCAGCGCTGGATGTCTGGATCCGGGGTTGCTCCATCTCGGATGCTTGGTTGCGTTTCGGATGCCCGGGCTGACCAAGGCCGAGGCCGATTCGTTCGCGGCCACAAACAAGCAGCGCTTCGTCGCCTGCCGAGGCCATGGACCGGGTTTGGGTCAGCAGATCCCACGCAGCCGGCTGCGCGCTCCGCCCCGCGTATTTGCGTCTAAACACATCCCCTGCGCATCCGATTGGCCGGCAGCGCGTCCGCCACAGCCGCGTCGGAGGCGCTGCCCCACCCCACAGTGTCTGTGTCGGCCGCGCGTCCGCGTCGCGCTGGTCCTGCCCAAATCGAGCCTTCCGTGTCCGCGCAGCCCATTCGCGTGCGCTGCCTCTGCTCGCCCCTAAATACACCTGTTGTCGCCGCACCCTTCGCTGCTGGCCAGCGGACCGCCATCCTTCGTCTCCCTGTCGCCGCTGGGTCCGCCGTCGACCATGGTCCTCGCAACCAAAACCACCCTTGGCAGTCTCGCCCTGCTTGCCTCGGCAGCCGGACTTGCTGCTGCCAAGTGCTCTGCTCCTCCGCCCGCCCCCTCGGCCACGGGAATCGCTGCGGCTGTGCTGCCCAGCAACGACGTCCCCTCGGTCGACGACCCCAAAGTCCACTGGCCCAATGTGACCGAATACTTCCCATCGCAGCCCGCTACGGATTCGCTTGTCCCTCTTGACTCCAGTCAGCTCGACTCTAGCGCCAAAGATGCCATCCAGACGACCCTGGGTGTCAACTCCACCCAATACCAGTTGATTGGAAGGTGCGTGTTCGTGAACCTCCGCCATGTCTCGACCAGTCCTGGCGTCTCATGCCGAAACGTGGCATGTCGGGGCCACCGATGGCCTTCAGCGAGTCTGTGTTCTCATCTCTTCGCCATTCCAGTGCCACCGATCCCCATAACCAGATTACCCATGTGTACGCCGTCCAACTTGTCAACGGCCTCCCGGTCGTCAACGCTGCCGCAAACGTCAACCTCGACGCTGCCGGAAACGTGATATCACTTGGCTCGACCTTTGGTAGCTCCGAAAAAAACGTCACCACCCTGACCCGTCGCGCTTCGTCTCTCAACATTACCGAAGCCCTCGTCCATTTTGCCCAATATATCAACGTCAACCTCACAACCTCCACTCTCAAGGTCAATTCGAGTGCCGATGGTCAAAGCGGCACCATTAATGGAGCTGCTCAAGCTCTCTCCCCAGTCAAGTTTTCGCTCGGATATTTCCAGACCCCGACCGAATACGTCAGGGTGTGGGACATCTCTTACCAGCTCGCCGACCATTGGTGGAACGGTTTCGTCTCAGTCGCTGACGGAAGCCTCCTCGGTCTCGGCGATTGGGTGTCGTCCTTTGCCAAGCGTGCCATACCGGCCGCTTCCTACAATGTCGTTCCAGTCAACCAAATCGATATCACCTCGGGACGATCGCTTGTTGTGGATCCCTACGACCGCGTTGCTTCCCCGGGTGGTTGGCACGATGCTGGAAACGGTTCCTCTCCTACCCTGGCCGGGAACAACGTTTACGCTCAGGACAACCACGAAGGCAGCTCCCTGCCCTCCGACATGATTGCCCATAGCCGCCCTTCGAGCGCCAACTACGTTTTCGACTATCCTGTCGACTTGACGCAAGACCCGTATCAGTCAGTCAACGCCGCCGTCACGAATGTGTTCTACCTCGTCAACTCCATGCATGATGTTTACTATCTCTACGGCTTTACCGAGCCATTCGGAAACTTCCAGAACAACAACTTTGGAAAGGGTGGCGCTGGCGGCGATTTTGTCATTGCCAATGTCCAAGACTCCCGCTCGACGAATAACGGTAACTAGATCTGCGGTCCGATATAGTTGTATACGAGGCTCCCCTCTGTCGGACCCACGCAGAGACATCCCTGCTTAGTCCCCATTCCCCTTACATCCTAACGCTCTTTCTGCCCCATCTCTTTCCGTTGCTTGTAAATCCAGCCAACTTCTTCACCCCTCCTGACGGTACCTCTGGAATTCTTAACATCTATTTGAGCACCATGGCCACCCCCAGACGCGACGAGGCGTTGGACAACAACATTGTCGTCCACGAAACCTTCCACGGAGTGTCGAATCGCCTCACCGGCGGCTCCGCTCTTGCCAATTGCCTCACCACCACCACTTCAATGGGCCTTGGCGAGGGCTGGAGTGACATGGCCGCACTCGTCATGAGCATCAAGCCAACTGATACTCGCGCCACCAACTATGCCCTCGGAGCCTGGTCCTTCAATCGCCCGAACGGTATCCGCACCTATCCCTACTCGACCTCGTTGACCACCAATCCTACGACTTACAAGCTCACTGGCGTGTATCAAGAAGTGCACAAGATTGGTGAAATCTGGACGTCGCTCCTCCTCGAGGTGTACTGGAACCTCGTTGACCAGTACGGCACGTCGTCGGATATCAAGGCTTACAGCAGCGGCAAAGGCAACACCATATTTGTATGTGCCCCCTCGATGCCGCTTGTATTTGGAGCGCCTTCTATATCTGCTGTGTAGCGCCACCACTGCTGTGCCAACTCGGTTCGTTGTATATCTTTGCAGTTCCAATTAGTTATCGATGGCCTGAAGAATCAACCTTGTAACCCAAACTTTGTCAACGCAAGAAATGCGATCCTCCTGGCCGACCAAACGAACAACAAAGGCGCCAATCAGTGTCTCCTCTGGAAGGGATTTGCTAAGCGTGGCTTGGGATATTCTGCCACCACCAGCGCTGTTGATGCCTTTGATCTGCCGCCATCTTGCTCGGCCTCCCCAACCATCCCTGGATGCTTTGTTGATGGCCCGTCTCGCGTTCTGGCTGCCAAGAGCACGGTAAGTGCAATTGCTTATTCATAATTGGATGTACCCCTCGTGTTCTGATTGAGCTCGACCACTCACTGACATTTCGTGATTGAACCATCTTTCACTCACCAGGTCGATCCTGCCATGACGGTTGACAAGTGCAATGCTTTCTGCAGTCAAAACGGCAACAAGTTGGTATCGCTTTCGTTTGCTTCGTCATGTGTGCACCTATTGCCCCGGATATACTTACCAATCTTTCGCTGGCAGGTACTTTGGCGTTGAAAACGGAAACGAGTGCTACTGTGGCGACAGTATCGTTACCGGTACCGGCGGCGATGGTGGTGTCAGCGGCGTCAACGCTGCCTCAAGCTCTCAGTGCAACACCCCATGTGCCGGCAACTCTGCTCAAACGTGCGGCGGCGCCTGGCGAATGTCAATCGCCCCGGTTACGACTCCCAACTCGGGCTTTACTGCCGGATGCTACGTCGATAACTCTCAGCGCGTGTTGAACTACAAAGTAAGTATCCAAACCTCGAGCAGCTTTGTCCTACATTGCATGGCTCTTTCATGGAATGCTCATCAACCTTCCCATGTCGGCTCGTGTGTCGATCTAATACTGCAACCTCCCTAGGCCTCTGTCGACTATGGATCCATGACCCTTGCCACCTGCAAGAGTCTGTGCTCGCAGTACAAGTGAGTATTGATATCCGCCCTCCGCGGATATGCTCCGCGTGTGCGGCACTGGTCCAGCCCTCGATACAATTCGCTAACTGACGTCGCCGCTGCTTCCCAGGTACTACGGTGTTGAGTATGGAGGAGAGTGCTACTGCGGCAACAGTCTGGCCACCCCAGGCGGCGCTGGAGGCGATGGCCAAGGAACCTTTGGCACAGTTGTGAGCAGCAGCCAGTGCTCGACTCCTTGTCCCGGTGGTCCCAGCCAGACAACTTGTGGTGGTCCTTGGAGAGTCTGGGTCGATTCCGTTTCTTCAACTGCCCCAACTACCACGACAACTGCAACAACTCCCAGCGCCACTCCTACTTCAGCCACTGGATGCTACGTTGATAACTCCAACCGTGTCCTGTCCAACCAGGTTAGAAGAGCAAATGAGCTTATCCAATCGTCCATTAGCTTATGTTTCTAACCACTTTGATTGCAGGTATCGATCAACTACAGTTCGATGACCCTTGCCACCTGCAAGAGTCTGTGCTCGCAGTACAAGTGAGTATCGACGTGTCTGCCCTCCGCGGATATGCTCCGCGTGTGCGGCACTGGTCCAGCCCTCGATACAATTCGCTAACTGGCATCGCCGCTGCTTCCCAGGTACTACGGTGTTGAGTATGGAGGAGAGTGCTACTGCGGCAACAGTCTGGCCACCCCAGGCGGCGCTGGAGGCGATGGCCAAGGAACCTTTGGCACAGTTGTGAGCAGCAGCCAGTGCTCGACTCCTTGTCCCGGTGGTCCCAGCCAGACGACCTGCGGCGGTCCATGGAGAGTCTGGATAGACACTGTTACTCCGTCAATTACTGGCTGCTATGTCGATAACTCTCAGCGCGTGTTGAACTACAAAGTAAGTATCCAAACCTCGAGCAGCTTTGTCCTACATTGCATGGCTCTTTCATGGAATGCTCATCAACCTTCCCATGTCGGCTCGTGTGTCGATCTAATACTGCAACCTCCCTAGGCCTCTGTCGACTATGGATCCATGACCCTTGCCACCTGCAAGAGTCTGTGCTCGCAGTACAAGTGAGTATTGATATCCGCCCTCCGCGGATATGCTCCGCGTGTGCGGCACTGGTCCAGTCTTTGATACAACTCGCTAACTGGCATCGCCGCTGCTTCCCAGGTACTACGGTGTTGAGTATGGAGGAGAGTGCTACTGCGGCAACAGTCTGGCCACCCCAGGCGGCGCTGGAGGCGATGGCCAAGGAACCTTTGGCACAGTTGTGAGCAGCAGCCAGTGCTCGACTCCTTGTCCCGGTGGTCCCAGCCAGACGACCTGCGGCGGTCCATGGAGAGTCTGGATAGACACTGTTACTCCGTCAATTACTGGCTGCTATGTCGATAACTCTCAGCGCGTGTTGAACTACAAAGTAAGTATCCAAACCTCGAGCAGCTTTGTCCTACATTGCATGGCTCTTTCATGGAATGCTCATCAACCTTCCCATGTCGGCTCGTGTGTCGATCTAATACTGCAACCTCCCTAGGCCTCTGTCGACTATGGATCCATGACCCTTGCCACCTGCAAGAGTCTGTGCTCGCAGTACAAGTGAGTATTGATATCCGCCCTCCGCGGATATGCTCCGCGTGTGCGGCACTGGTCCAGTCTTTGATACAACTCGCTAACTGGCATCGCCGCTGCTTCCCAGGTACTACGGTGTTGAGTATGGAGGAGAGTGCTACTGCGGCAACAGTCTGGCCACCCCAGGCGGCGCTGGAGGCGATGGCCAAGGAACCTTTGGCACAGTTGTGAGCAGCAGCCAGTGCTCGACTCCTTGTCCCGGTGGTCCCAGCCAGACAACTTGTGGTGGTCCTTGGAGAGTCTGGGTCGACACTGTTGCCTAACGGAACAGCCACACACTCGCCTGGTGATACATAACGTGTGGCTATGGTCAATGGTGACAATGCTATTCTGGAGCCTGAATACAAGCATATCTAGTCATCATTCAAAGGCATCATTGTTCAACGACCAAAATCCAGGATGTCCCGTTTTTATTGGACCGCATGTAGTTTGGGAAGGAGTGGCATAATGAAGTTGGGACATCGGGAGCGCGATTCATCGAAGCAGATCAATTGGGAATGCGGTCCCGCAGGTAAGTCATGATGGCGTCGGTGCCTAAGGGAGGGGTGTGGAGCCTTGTTAGATATATCACGCAACGTGGGAGGCAAACCATGATAGGCTCTTGATTGCTGGGGACGTGTACACAAGTCCAAAGGGAATCCGTGGTCTTGGCCGAGGGCTATTCGATCGAGCCAACCGTGCTCACCTTTGTCAAGGATGGCCCGACGGGGAACCTTAAAGGTGTTGCCGTCCAGAACAAGTCGCTTGAGACTGCGAACCAATCCAAGCTCGGGAGGGACGCTGGAAATGCTGTTGTTGCTCAAGTCAAGAACTTGAAGCAAAGGTGCTGCCGTGAGAGCAGACACATGGATAGACTCGATGGCGTTGCCCGAGAGCAGAAGCGTGGTGAGGAGCGGAAGATCAATGGGGTGCTGCGGCAGTTGGCGGATGCGATTGTTGTTCAGATTGAGCTCAATCAGAGAGGGAAGGGTGCTTGACGAGAGGGTGCCGATATCAGTAATGAAGTTGTTCGATAGATTCAAGTCCTTGTCGACGTGGTCGGATCGAAAAACGAGATATTCAATGAGTGGCGCAAATCAGTCAACCAGTCAACCAACCAACCAACCAACCAACCAACCAACCGACCAAGGCACAGCTTGGCTGGTGAGATCAAAATATGGGCGCAGGACATAATTCCGTCGCACCGAGGCGCATTGAAGTTAATTTGATATGTACAAACCTTCAGCAGAGGGAATCGGGTCACAGGCAAGGTCGTGATCTTGCAATGGGTTATCACAAGAGTCGTCATCGTCGCCGCAACTATCGACAAAGACTCGGGGACACTGGAAAACAAGTTGTGGCTGAGAATCACATTGGCGGGGAGGAAAGAGAGATCCTCGATGTGCGACTGCGGCAGATTCTCCAATCGACGGGAAGAAAAGTCAAGCGACTTGTTGGTTGGGTTCTGGGTTGATGGGTGGCGACTGCGCGTGGTCTCATCGAGCGAAGCTCCTTCGTCTGCTGCACCGCTCGAGGCCATCTCCTGCGCTGGGGCAGCTTTGGAAAGAAAAAAAAAAAACGGACAACGGATCGGGAGTGCAATGTCAATATATACTACGCAAAGAGCATCGTCTCGATGGTATTGCAGACTCAGGTCCTCGGCTCGCCTTTGAGATGCTGTGAAGTGGCGCTCATCTATGGGCCGCTCCTGGAGACGGCTGCTGTCCAGCTCAAATACTTACCGGTTATTCTTCCCTTGAGTAACTTTATGATCGAGAAAGATAGAAGCACATGCAAAAGTCAGCAAAACCGTTGCTGCTGTCAGCGTGTTCGACAAGACCGGCGCTCGTGGAATTTGGAGGGGCATAATCGGCGGCACGTTCAAGGAGCTGTAAGTCTGGCAAAGAGACGGGCTCGACTCTATGGCGGACGAGCAGATGCTATCATATCCGCATCTGGAGGCCCCCCATATAGGCAGAGTCAACTTTGTACCCACCGCCAATATAGCCTTGGTACCACCCGTGGGAACGCCTTTGAGGGGATTTCCGGAAAAGCCCAAGGTGTTCAGGTTGGAGAGGAGACCCAGCTCTGGCGGGAGCTTGGAAATTGAGTTATTACTGAAATCCAAGCGTTTGAGATTCATCATGGCAAGGACGTCTGCTGGCACTTCGGTGAGGGCATTGTCGCGAAGATCCAAGGTCTCAAGGAACAGACACGTGCGAAGCAGCAGGCCCACAGAGTGCATTCTATTGTTACAAAGGTAGAGCTCGCGAAGCTGCGGCAGATCCATGGGCGCTTGCTCGGAGAAGTGCGAAATTTTGTTGTCGCTGATATCGAGACGCGCGAGCGAGGGCAGGGATGTCGATCCATCTGTAAACGACACAAGGTTGTTGTCGTGAAGATCGAGATCGGAGAGCAGCTTCATTCCAGAGAACTGAACTCCATCGAGCGATTCGAGGGCATTCTCCGAGAGGTTGAGCTTGGTGAGGTTGATGAGGGCGGAGACAGAGGCTGGGAGCTTGCCGATTCGGTTGCGGGAGAGATCCAAGTTGGTGAGATGCACAAGCTGGCCAATCGAATCCGGAAGGGTCTTGATCTGATTGCCGAGTAGGGAAAGGTCCTGCAAGGGAGCCCCGAGCAGACAAGAAGGAAACTCGCTCAAGGCATTGTTGGCCAGATTGACGATCACCAGCTGAGTGAGCTGAGCCATTTCGGCGGGCAGACAGGAGAGCCTATTGTTGCGTGCCTATCATGGGAAAGAAGGTGCTTGGAGTTATGCTCTTGAGCTGCACCGGGTCGATCTATATGGGCATCCACAGCTCTACTCATGACGCTTCGCCCGCTTGTATCCTACATCGAAGAGAGTCAGGGCTCCAAGGGATTCAATCCTGGGATCGATTGCGTTGATTTCGTTGTCGGCAATGATAAGCCGAGTCATTTCGACTTCCTGATGATCGATGCGTCAGCAAAGTCACCGCCACCGTGAGCCTCTCTCACAGCAGCGAGCGTTGAAGCCGAGCAAGGTGATTGCTAGCGCAGAGTGATTTTTTCTTTGAAAAATGAGGTGCTCGCGTACCTCCCACCATGAGGGATCCGAAGAGGGGCTGTCGAATGAGTAGTCGACGACGGGCTTATGGTCCTCGGAGCCATCCCGGGAAAAAACCTGCTCGGGAATCGAGGTGAGGGACTGGTTCGAGAGATTGAGACGACCTGGAGGAGTTGCGCACCATATAATCAGACAGCCGGCTATTGCAGCGACCTTGCACCCGACATGAAGGCCTCGCTTGATTTCGAACACTGCATCGCCGAGCCCACGGCTCATGGGATGACAGAAGCAAGCTCGCACCGGTGCTTCGGGAGGCCTGGATAATCTGGTGAATGTGGATCGGAGCAGAGTGTAAGACGATCGTGCTGCTGTCATTCTTCAGAGCAGCCCATCGCTCAACTGGCTCCATGGAACTACCTTTTTCAAACCAAGAGAGGAATCGAGCCCCTGGGCTCCATCCTGCCCGAGACGCTGTTGACGAAAGGACGAACGCACAGAGGCTAGCGAGGGCTGTTGCCGAGTCCTGCCGCTGGCAGCGCCCGAGGCTGTCCCGGTCGGCTTGGCCTTTTTGTTTCCGGAGGAATGAAGCATCGTACTGCGAGTTGGATGGCGGCCAGGCGTCTGGTACTGCGTCTTGGACAATCGAAAGAGCAGCCGATTCGCCCCGACATGCAGACAGGCGGATGAGAGGGAGCCGGTGGGACAGCCTCGCTCTCGCCCGACTCTCGCCCGACTCTCGCCCGACTCTCGCACGCCCTCGTCAGCCGCCCCGGGTTCCGTCTGTTTTTCTTTGGCCCCAAGGACAACTCGCTTTCCGGTCTCGGTCTCCGCCGCAGATCAGCCCGGCTGCAGTTCTGTCCACGTCCCGATATCCGACTCGGCCCGATCCAATTCAGTCGAGCCCCCCATTCGCCTGTCGCCTGGCGCTGCTGCTCGCTCCCTGACGCACCGAATCGAACATCGGCTCGATTGCACAGGCGTCGTGATCTGATCTGATCTGATCTGATCTCATCCCATCCCATTCGCCCCAATCCGATCCTATTCGCCCCAATCCGATCCCAACCATGCAGCCATTTGGACAGCCGG
Organism: Polychytrium aggregatum; assembly: GCF_025602895.1. Lineage (NCBI taxonomy): Eukaryota > Fungi > Chytridiomycota > Chytridiomycetes > Polychytriales > Polychytrium > Polychytrium aggregatum. The sequence goes on along the minus strand of NW_026516311.1, from coordinate 131,117 downwards.
CGCCGGCCTCAGGGTCTTTATTTGGCGCCGCTCCTGCCCAACCTTTTGGACAGCCGACGTCAACTGGATCACTTTTTGGCGGCCCGGCAGCTGCCAATCCAACATCAGGGGCAGCATCGTCATCGATCTTTGGATCCACTGCTGCAGTCGCGCCGACCGCCGGACTCTTTGGCGCATCGGCCACACCAGCAACATCCGCACCCGCTGCGGCATTTGGGGGCTCTAGCCTGTTTTCAACAACTCCACCCACAGCGGCTCCGCAATCTGGCCTGTTTGGTGCGCCAGGGGCCACCGCTACTGGATCGACACCTTTTGGTGTTGCCCCTGCTACAGGAGGCGGGCTGTTTGCTGCCGCGGCCACCTCAGCACCTGCTTCGGCCGCAAGTGCAGGCCTATTTGGAAGCACTCCAGCAGTAGCGGCGTCAGCGCCTGTCACCGGGTTGTTCAGCGCCGCTCCAGCGGCTACATCGGCCCTGAACAGTGGTGCGGCTCTTGGCTCGGCATCGGTAGTAACGTAAGCAAAATCGTGCTTCCAACCCGAGCAAAGATTAGCCAGCGGAGGGACACACGTTTTGAATGTACAGTGGCTGCCATGCGGAAGCGTCGCGGACTCTCTACTCACTACAGAAACCCGGGTTGGCTCATGATTCAACAGGGCTCCAAGCGCAATCAGCAAATCATCAAACTACTCATCTCTGCCGGAAAATGTCCGAACAATCCTCGACAATATCGAGTATGTTGGGTTTTCTCTTAGAAGGCTGCCCGAGCTGCTGAAAAGGCGAATGAGACCATCGGAGCTCATGTGGCAGAACCCAGCTGGCGCTGTCTTGACTGACTGTTCATCCAAACAATGTCCATTTACAGAAAGCAGATACAAGACCAAATCCACATCGCGGACACGCTGTCGGTCAATGGAGCCGCCGACAACATCATGGAGATTTCAAAGTTGGTGACGGAACTCCGACAGGTATGCCCCTGACACGCCAGTGGGTCATTCATATTGGCGTCGGATCAACGTCTTGAAACCGGCAATCACACAGCTGTCGCCGAGATGCATTCATGCGTGCGGTATCGCAACTGACCATTGCGCATCTCGATCCCGACTGGCACTCGCACGGTCGCCAGAAACTCGATGGAGTCAAGAACACGCTGGACCAAGACTCCTACATCATCTCAGACCTGAGAAAGCAGATTGACGGAGAGCTCAAAAATGCCGATATGGCAATACGTATCACGGAGCGTCTCAGCAATCCCAACCCCAGCAAATATACCCGCAATTTCGGGACCAGGTAACCAGACGACACATGTGTGCACGGCCCCCCAAGCAAGACACGCCGCCCGCCTGTCGCAGACAGACCGGCAATTACTGCGGCGGCAATCGGCATTAGCTCGGTTGCTCCTGCGATTTGTCCACTCTTTGCCCGATCTAACCAGGAACGTCTCAGATATTTTATGGACTTTGCATCATCCTTGGAGGAACGTCTGGAGCAAAATCGACAAACAATCGAGGTAAGTCACAGCGTCGTAATACTTGCCCTGCATCGGATCTGTGCTGATGCATTCAACCATCGGATAGAACCTGGAGCGACATCTGCAGTCCGTGTCACAGCAGACGCACTACAGTCCACAAGTTCTGGGAGACATCATGCGCTACCAAAACGAGAGCTTGCTGATGCTCGCTGGCAAGGTCGCAAACACACACGAGCTCGTATTACAGCAGCAGGCCGAGTATGTGCAGTTCCGAAAGAAGTACTACGGTGACGACCGCAATCCTTTCTCCGACAGCTCGTCCGAGCTCGATGGCCAAGGTTGGTGAACAGCCACGGATAATCGGCGCAGGCGCGGAGGGGATATGCCATGCTCCTGCGCCAGGCGGCGTGGCATGAGAGTCGGAGGATGCCAATGTCACGACATTCCGTGTTATGAGAAAGCTCATACAAGATCGCCAGAGATTTCTAACGCCTCGGATTTGCCGGTGTCTCGCTTAGCATCCCAGCACTATACCGACCTGCTCAAAGTGGCCGCCAGCAACACCAAACCCACGGCTGGGGCTGGGGCTGCCGCCCATGCGGCTCTCACCATCGGCACTGGAGCAGGAGGTCTTGGAGGATCGTTTGCGACTGGGTTTGGAGCCAACGATGCCCTGAAGAACCCAGCAACCAAAGCCAAGCGGCGCTTCTAACCGCCAGAGAGGACTGAGTTGAGAGGCTGCAAGTGTCCGAGCGACGCTAGCCGCGACAAACAGTGTCTGTATCACGATGCTCAGGATGCCAGCAAATAACATAGCTTTTCCGAAATGAAATGGGACACACCGTCTCATTCGGACAAAAACACGGCGTAGTCGGTTCATATTACACACCCGACCAAGTGCGAGGAAGATGCATGGAGTGAGTGGGCACGACAGGACCAGCGAGCCACTGCAGATGCAGTCACTGCAGTCAGAGCAAGTAGTCATACCTGGGATGAAGGAGGGGTACACAGGGCAAAGACCTTGGCGAGGGGATGATACAGGCGCTCGAAGTCGTCTGGTTCACACATCCGGCACATCCCACACAAGCCACACATACTTGCCTCTCGAACTCGAGAGTGAACTCCGCTCCCCTTGACCTCGGCCCATATGCGGGCGTTGATTGCTGATCCAGCTGCTGACGCGGCACCGATGGACATGCCCCAGCCCCCTGGCTCTGGGATGCATGGGCCCTGGACATGCTGGCCGCGCCAATCGCCGTCCGTGGGCAGCGTGCGCGTTGGGCGAAACAGCAGCCGACCGGAAAGGAAAGTGCGCGCTGCGCGAACACGGGCTGGCGTGACACAGCGTGTGACAGGCCCGAATCGGGAAGGGCGAATGGGAGCAGCCATGCAACGCGCCGGGGGGTGGGCGACAGAACAGAGACGAGCGAAATGCAAGGGAAGTGTGGGCGAAACGAGAGCAGGATGAGAGCAGGATACGAGCGGGATGAGAGCGGGATGCGCAATGTGGGTGTGGATGTGGGTGTGGGTGTGGACGTCTGAGACATGTGGTTTGGCATGTGGCGAGATGGCTTTGTGTCTGTGGTCTGGCAACAGGCCTGGTCGGCCATAGCAGCCCCTCCCCCCCCCGCTAGCGCCGTTGCCTGTCGTCAGATCGATGCACCTGCGCCGTTATCGCACTCATGTACTAACGCTGCTCGCTTGCCACCGGGCCGAGCCAGCAACAGCGCCGTCGGCTGCGTTTGCGCCCTCAGTCGCTCCCGCCCGCTGTCTCCGTCTGGCCCCGGCTGGCTGGCCCCGGCCCTGGCTCGCCAAATAAGGAATCGCGACCGAGACGAGGCCGAGACGAGACCGGCTCTCGGCGTGGGCGAGAGCGCCGATCGCCTCGCTGTCCATCGCTTTCGCCTCCGTCTCCATCGCTCATCGTTTTCGCCTCCATCCCCTTCTCCCATCGAGCGTCCTCCTGCAGCGCTTGTGTCTGGTCAAATCCCCGCTTGCTCGAGATATCCCTACCCTGCGGCTCCCTGCAACTCGCAAGCCCACACCGCTTCTCTACGCCTTATTTCCCAATTCGGCCCTCGACTTCCCCCCCCTCCGCGTCTCTCCCTGTAGCAACCACCCACATGGGCTCCCGACAGCAAGCCGAACTCCGTCTCTCCATCTTGGACTATCTTGTTTCAAATGGTCTCGACAGTGCCGCTGAGGCTCTCAAGGTAGAGGCTGGTCTCGACGACTACGTTTCCGATGGCAAGCAAAAGTACTCGGGCTTGCTTGAAAAGAAGTGGACCTCGGTCATCCGCCTCCAAAAGAAGGTGAGGTTTCTGTCAGCCCCCCACTTGGTCCTGCCTATCGCCCTTTCTGTTCCTGGGTCTCGCCGCCGTCTCCGGAGTTTCTGTTGGATTGGGTGCCATGTATTCCTGGCTCCTGCATTACTGGCACCAAGATGTGGTGGCGACTGGTTGCTGCTGTTTTTATGCGTCATTGCTGCATGGTGCTGGGGCTCTGTGTTTCTGTGATCGAGTGTCTCTCGCGCCCAGAAGTGTCGGAGAACACAGGCATATTTCGCTTGTCTTTGAATTGGGCAGCATGGGCTGGACTTTCTCGGTCTGTTGGTGTGGATTGTGCTGTTGCATAGGCCGGTTAACGAAACCGCACCATACCGAGGCCAGGCGAGCATGTCACCAGGCAGCTTGCGCACAATTGTTGTCCCATCGTGTATCCGCTGACGCTCTCGTGTATGGCAGATCATGGATCTGGAGACCAAGATGTCCCAAATGCAAGAGGAGCTCGACAACTCGCCTGTGCGAAAGGCCAATGGCTCGGTTGATGCCATTCCTCGCCCACCGGAGAAGCATGCCCTGACTGGCCACCGCAACCCAGTTACAAAGGTGCTTTTCCACCCCGTTTTCTCCGTCCTGGCCACTGCCTCTGAAGACACGACCATCAAAATCTGGGACAGTGAGACCGGCGACTTTGAGAGAACTCTCAAGGGCCACACGAAGGCTGTCCAGGATCTGGCGTTCGATGCCAAGGGCCATCTTTTGGGTAAGAACTGCGCTACACTGACAGTCGCATATCGACAAGTCACTCTGCCGAATTCGCCCTACAGGGCATCGTGTGGACGAGTCTGGCATGCTGCTGTCGGCTTGCCAGTCTGTCCCTCCGCATCTCGGCCGATTCCACTGTCGACCCTTGCAATCTCGTTCCCTGCAATCTCGCTCCCTGCAATCTCGCTCCCTGCAATCTCGTTCACTCGATCTTGTCTGCTAATCCACTATGCCTTGGCTCCCTTGCCTGACTGTGCCCTCCAGCTTCCTGCTCAGCCGATCTTTCTATCAAGATCTGGGACATCGCGAACGACTACCAGTGCATTAAAACGCTCTACGGCCACGACCACAGTGTCTCGTCGGTCATATTCTCGCCGTCCGGTGACTTTATCATCTCGGCGTCGCGTGACAAGACCATCAAATTCTGGGAAACCTCCTCGGGGTTCGTATCCGGGTGGACTCGCTAGGGCATGGATTGCCCCACTCTTTGTACTTGACTTTGGGCCCATTCGTCATATCCGCATATCGACAGCTCGGCATATCAGCATACCGCAGACGCCTCACTTACTTTTTTTCCTGGTCCGCTGTCCGTCATGTTTGCATCGCCCAACGTGCCCTCCCAATTTCCGCAAATGCACCAGCTATTGCACGCGTACCCTGACGGGCCACGAGGACTGGGTCCGCTCGGTCGTCTCGAGCGAAGATGGTCGCTTGATTGCTACTTGTGCAAATGACCAGGTGCGTTCACCTTCGCAATGCATGCCAGTCCCGTATCATTTGTTGCTCGCCGAGCCGACGGCTGGACGGCTGGACGGCTCGACTGCGTCCAAAACCTAGTGCCGCGCCCACTCCCTTAGTCTTTCCATGGCCTGCATATACATGCCCTCTGACTCTCTTTCATGACTTGACATGCCTTCACGGCAACAGACCGCCCGTGTCTGGGATTTTGCCACTGGCGAAACCAAAATCGAGCTCCGTGGCCACGAGCATGTCGTTGAATGTGTTCTGTTTGTGCCCACTACTGCGTATCCGTACATTCGCGAGCTCGTCGGTGCCGCCGATGTAAGTAGCAATCATATGCTTGCTAAGAGACGTGCAGGGCCTTTGGCCAGCAGTGTTTCCTCACGCACATACAACTCGCCATGTTGGGCGCTATACTCATCTAATCGCGCGGCGAACTTCAGGTCTCGAAGAGCAAAGACGAGCAGGCCGTGCCTGGTCAGTACGTGATCACCGGCTCGCGCGACAAATCCATCAAAATTTGGGATGTCGCCACTGGACAATGTCTGCACACACTGGTAATGCAACACCCTTCCCCACTCATCTTTGTCTGCTTCTGGGTGCACCTTCTGCGATTTGTTGAAAGGGCGGCCGGATCGCTCTGTTCGCGGGTGCTTATACAGCTCGAAGGGTCTATGGTGCAACAGGGGAAGTCGGCTACCCCTATAAGAGCGAGCTGCCGGATTCGTGAGCCATCTTGTGAACCACATCGTCTCACGCGACCGATGTGATTGATCCTTCCAGGTGGGCCATGACAACTGGGTCCGGGGTCTCAGCATGCATCCTACCGGCAAATTCCTCCTGAGTATTTCGGATGACAAGACCTTGAGGGTTTGGGACCTCAAATTTGGCCGCTGTGCCAAGTCGTTCGAGGCCCATACCCACTTTGTGACATCCATCGACTTTAACAAGAACAGTCCTGTGGTCGCCACCGCCTCGGTTGACCAGGTTGTCAAGCTGTGGGCATGCTCATAAATCAACGGCGCCAGCCCAAGCCCAACGAGGATAACCGCTGATTGTCACCACGACTGTACACTCTCTGGAAGGTGAAAGAAGGCTCCGAATGGGAGAAGAAAATGAACTGCAAGCCGATGCCTTCGTTGTCTTATATGTACATACATCTGCGTAGCGGCCTCTGCCTTTCAAAGGATTGGGCTCATGTATCCCGCAAGTGATGCCAGTCGACGGCATGTCCTAGAATCTAGATTCTCTGTATTTCTGCTGTTTATGTATTTGATTTGGAATGTTTATGTTTTGATTGCCTACCCTTTTGCTTTCGGTGCTCGCTGTTCATAGGAACCTCATGCCTCCCCCCTGTTTAGCAAGCATTGCCTTTACCCAGACTGTGGCAGCCAACGCAGTCGCCCCTTTGTATGCGCCCACTCTACTTTGTCTAGCTTTTACGTTTTCGATTCCGACTTTCTTCCTTGGGTTTGCAGCACTCACCAAATGAAACAGGACACCCTGTTCGAGGACATGGGCCATTTTTTTCTGGGTCCTGAATACAGCATCTCCATCGGTGTGTCCAAAGTGCGATCGCCCCATCCTGCTCCGTCCTCGTATCGCTCAAGATCAGTCCAGTCATGCCGTAAGGCCTGTGCAAACACTATCTTGATGACTATGGCCCATCCTGCGATGGCAACGAATAGCCCGCCTGGGCGGCTTCGTTCGCTGGTCTTCAAGAATCGTAACGACAACGCTTGCAACGCGTTGGGATTCAATGAACACCCCATGAAGATTTCGGAATGACCGGGGCAGCCCTTGGCCTCGATCGCGCCGTCAGCGTCCTCGCTGGTATCCGTCAATACATCCCGCATCCGCTCTCCTCCCCACGATGAGCCACATCATTGGGGTCGGGGTCGATCTCTTGCACCTGCCTCGCTTCGCCGCGCTGTTGAACCGCAAGTCTCCCGAGCGCCTGGCGAAATATATTCTCTCGTCGTCAGAGCACCAGGCCTTTGCGGCAACATATCAGGAAGAAACACGGACAGCTCTGTTGGGCGTCCAGTTCTGCGACCTGCAGTTGATTCCCCCAGAGCAGCGCTCCATTTTTTATTTCTTGGCAACGAGGTGAATACGAATATTTCTTGCCCCTGGGGAGAGCAGATCTCTGATCCGATTTGTGTCTGTGACTTTCGAATCCGTACGCTGCATTCTCCTGCCATGGAGTCGTGCTCACTGCTTGTCTTGTACCGTTGCAACCAACTATGGCCTCAAAGATGGACTGCAAAGGAAGCTGCCTACAAGGCCTTGAGCCCCCGGTACCGCCTCGCATGGCATGAAGTCACCATCGCAAAGGACGGTCGACGGCCTTGCTTGCTGCTAGACGCCCAGTGCAAGTTGGCCGCCAACGTTTCGGCGGCTCATCTATCTATATCGCACGACGGCGACTATGCCGTGGCCGTTGTGACCTTCGAGGGACAAACCAAGTCGAATCTAACTTGACGACGCCAGCGTGCAGCGACCCCAACGGCTGAAGAATATATTCCATTCATTGGCCCAAGCACGCACCGACTGGCAGGCTAGCCGACAGAAGGAAGCCTCTGGGTAGGCTCAGAGCTCCTGCCGCTTCTTCAGCAGCTCTTTCAAGTTGTCCTGGGCATCGATAATGGAGCCCTCGATCTTTTTCGAGGCCCGCTCAAGAGCCTTGGCCTCCCTGGCGGCCTCGGTGCTCTGGACTTTGAGCTCATCTGCCAGGACGCTCAGATCCGCCTTGAAGAACCTATGGCAGCAGCAGACAAGGGGAGGATTCACCGGCACAGAGGCCGTTTGGAGGAGCGTGGCCTCTGGTCAATAGTCGTACTTCATTCGCATCCCAGCCCAAGTTCGATGAGATCCCTTCTGTTCGGATTCACTGCCGCAGAGACTGCCGCAGAGCAGGGCTCGAGTATACGATACTTACATCCGTCCAACAGCTCGATAAGCACCCGTATCCTTGGGCAGGCTCGCCAGCTCCTTATGAGTCAGATCGCAGAGACGGCCCTCCCGATCCTTCAGCGAGAGCTGGGTCTTGACGGCATTGAGCTGGCGGGTGTAGTCGCTGATCTTGGACTGGGTCTCGAGGAATGCCTATCATCCATGGCCGGCAGATCCGAGGCGCAAGCGGACAGGGCGTTGTGCATTTCAGCTCTGGGCAAATATCCCAAATGGGCGTCTCGATCCGTATCCTGGACGCTCCGGATGGGTGCATGGATAGATAGATGGATACGGCATCGGAACCCGATGGAAATCGAGTGGCCTCCTGCCCTCGCCTTTGCTCTGGGCGCACTCGGGGAGCCGCCGCCTACCTTCTTGATTTGATCGTCTGATGTGGTGGCAGAGGACATGTCGGGCAGTGCGGCAACGAGAGGCGATTAGAGGTGATCAGAGGTGATCAGAGGCGGTTGCCCCAGCCGGGTTCGATATCGAGACAGCCCCAAGCCGGGATGAGTGCGGCCACGCGCGTCACATGACTGGCATGTCCTCGCCGAGAACGCCGCCAGCGAGGCCGCAGATGGCGGACGCAACTCGGTTGCAGGGCGGATCAGCTCCTGTCCTCTATCTTCCATCAGACACAGCAGGCCCGCCAAGCAACCAGGCGGGACTGAGCCACCAGACGATCCAAGCAGCGAGCCGAGCCACCCAGCCATGTCCACCGAGGTGCGTTTGGGCGAAGGCGCCGCTGCACTCGCCAGGAGATTGCCTGTATGGCAAGGCAACCTCATCGAATCGGCTTGAGCAAGACCCGGCAGATACCAGCAGCGACACAGCGTACCTCAAGCTGCCGCCAGCCGGTCCTGGATTTGACCAACAGCCCGGCACAATATGAGCACGGTGGCCTTGTTGGTCGGATGCCGCTCCAACAACCCGAAGCCAAGGACACCCACGACCACGGGCAGCTGTCTTCGAAATCGGACTGGAATGGGTGCCGTTTATGTGATTGCATCCTAGCCCTTGCTGATCCTCGCTCGGCTTGCTATTCTTCAACGATCCTCGATTCTCAGAACCATCTCCGCGAAAACAGCACCAACCTCCTCGCTCATGTGATGGCATCCGTGCCGCTGTCGCTTGGGGCAGTGCTCTGGGATCTGCGTGATGGCAAGGTTCTTGAGGTTAGTGGCCATTCGTGTCTCAGTCAATCATCCGAGGCATGGGCTCAAGAGTTGTATGGCCGTCGTCTGATGCATTCATCGTTTGATTCGCCTTTGGTGAACCCCTCGATACATACCATATCTCATGTCCTATTGCCAATATCTGGCGGGGGGACGACTCCATGAACAATTTGAACAATAGGTTGTCGGTGATTTCCGCAACGACACCGAGTCCATCGCCTATTTGGCTGGGATTTTCAGTGATGCCAAGAAGATCACCAAGCTGTCCAATGAGAAGGAGCACGCCAAGAGAATCATAGGTGAAAATTGATGCCCCCTGCATAGACACTGTCCACGCTGCATCGGCACCGGATTGACTGAAAGCACTCGTTTACTTGCTCGCTCCCTTGCACGAGAGCGCATTGTACACCGACGGCAGCAGTCGCTTTCCTCGCCATCTCTGAGTGCTGTTATGCACTGTCTCGGTTCTGGCACAGAGGCGACACCACATTGGATATTTGTGCGGGGCTGCTCGGCACCCCATCGGCCTGCACTGCATTTGAATCCGGTTGATACTCCCAACACACGGCTCGGGCCAGTATTAACGCAAAATCTCGATCATTGACACTGTTGATAGTCTCGACAGCAGACCACGAATACATCATCACTTCCGACGCCAAGCACGTCTATGCTGTTAAACGAAGCCTATAGACGGCTCCGGTCTTCTCGATGGATCCTGATACTCCCTGCATCCAACACTGAATATAGCTCTTTCCGTGGCCATTCCTAAATGCTGACCAGTACAGTCTATCCAGAAATAAACGGGACACTTTCCCTTCCTGGCTTCAGATATCTGAACCCCGCTGACTGACTGTAGGCCCCAGCGGGCAGGCCATGGCATTGCACTCCTGTCTTCGTTGGCAATCGAGTGGTTTTGGTTGGTTTCGGGAGCACAGTCTTGAATACACCCGGTCGATCCCCTGTGGCGATGATCGACTGGCATACCGAGATCATGTTCCTTGAAGCATTGATGTTTCGATGTGGGAGTGTGGTGGATGCATTCGACTCTCTGGACAAAGTGTGGTTTCTCGATATCAAGATACTCGGGTGACTCGAGTCGCTTGGCTTCCCGACAATGTGAGCATACCTGGGATGTGTTGAACTCGTTCACCGAGCACACATGGATCTTGGAGACGGATCGGTCTGGTGGGCGTCTCTGGTGGTGTATGAACTGCTCAAAGTACTTGGCAAACCTGAGTCTCCTGGCACTGGAAGCATATCCCTTCCCCTGCTTCCACGATGCATTCCCAAAGGCAATCACCACCTCGGTCTCCGGTGGTGCCTGGTCGATGACTTGCTTGCACATCTCGTGGACGGTGCGCTGTCGCTTGCTGTGGAGATCCAGTCGCTTGAATCGCCGTCGCCGGGTCAGGCTGAAGTACAGCTGTTTGTCCAGCATGTCTCCATCGAACACATGGCGTCCTTGATTCAAAACACAGAATGGTCATGGCCAGCGCGCGATTGTATTGGGTAACAGAATATTTGATCAATCGTCAAAATCACGGGTGTCCCGTTTTTTATTGGATTGACCAGTAATGTCCCTGGCTATGCCGGCTGGGCGCTTGCAGCAAAGGCCAATCCGCCAGTGTGCTGGAGAGCCACCGTGGCGAGTTGATCTATACTCGATGCTGGCGATGGGGAGTCGGATGCCTTCACCGCTTCGAGCAGGCTGTAGAAGCTGGCGGGGAGTGAGCGGGTGTTGTTTTCCAGAGTACAGCGATCGGCCTGCTCCCTGTCGATTGCGTCCGAAACCCCTGCAAGGCCAGCGGCCCAGCACAGCGTTTCGAGTCCTCGGGAAGCCAAAGAGCGCCCCTCGCCAACACCAGCACACGAAATACAGGCTGCGGGCTCGGCATATTCCATCTCGTCATCGACAGTGGCCTCAGCTTCATGCGGAGCGACTTGGTCGCTGGTGTTATCGGACTCGCTCTCACGGTCGGTGATCCTTGGCCTTGGCTCAAACAAAGCAGCATTCTGGAGCTGGTCCTCTTCCTCCTCTTGAAATGGGTCGTGGTCGAACTGATCGCATAGCGACGACCCATTTGACCACAGGGCCCATGACCACTGCTCCCAATCTTCATCCTCGGAAAAGACCTTGAAAATTCCAGAGGCACATGTTCGGAGGTGCGCATGATCTTCAGGGAGGCGACCGTCGGCGTCAAGACTCTCCCGGTTCGCCCGCATTGCCAGAAGCATCTTGATGATCTTGATATGGCCCGATTGAACAGCGACGTGCAAGGGGCTCTCTTGTCGGTGGTTCTTTTCATTGAAGAGCGACCACTGGGCCTGTGCTTGGTCGCGCTCGCGGAAATACTCGTAGAGCATCGTGAGATAGTATGCACCCACGGCCCGGCGGCGCGGCTGCAGGCTGTCTCGAACGACGTAGTGGACGACGGTGTTGCCTTCGTCGTCCTTTACCCAAAGCGAGTCCGACAGCCAATACAAAACGCCTCCAAATGCCTGTGCTTCGTAGCAGCTCTCCATGGATGTGGCCTTCAGCAGGGGTGTTTGGCCGTTTTCATTCTTGAGTGCAACATTAGCACCGCACTCCACCAGGGCAGCGACGATGCTCTGCCGTCCAAGAGCTGCAGCCCAGTGCAGTGCCGTATTGCCACTATGATCGAGCACCATGTCGACAGCGACGTCGGTGTCTGGACGTTTGACAAGATCCACGGCGTGGGCGATACTACTCGGCAATGTGGAAAGCTGAAGGAGTTTGATGATCTTGGTTGCCGGCTCCTCAAGGAATATGGACGACAGGATCTCTTTCTGAAGAGCATTCAGGGCGCTGGGCCGTACTTCAGTCAAGCATGGCTCGGGCGAGACAGGACTGTAGGTGCACATACCACCAATGGCGTCTTGGGGCTCCGGGAGAGTCAGAAGTGTAGGCGAGGCGATTGGCGAGGAGGGTGTCGGTGAAGCACGAGACGGATTTCCGCGGACCATTGGGATCCAGAAGGGATAAAATTCGACCGGAATCGGAAACTCGGCCGCCAACGGGGCCACGAACTCGTATCCGGTCTTGGAGGGCCGGTCTTTTACTTTGGTGCCATACGACTTGATCTGCATTCGCGGGTCGTGGTGCATTTCCAGTGGTGTCTTGGGGGCAGACATGGCTGCCAGAAAGGCGGTCGCGGCCACATGGTGGGCCGTTCCGGGCGGTCGTCGGGTGGCCTTCTGGACGGATGGATCAAAGTCAAACAAAGGTTTGAGATCTTCATACACATTGTACTTTTGCGACAGCTTTCGTGCAACATCAAGTGGGATCCTAGAAGGAATCCGCCACGGAATCAGATGGATTAGCTCCTCAGCATCACCTGCAATCGCCAGTCTTGCATTGCGGGATGTTAGGAGCATAGAGAACAAGAGCCAGAGGAGCCAGAGGAGCCAGTGGAGTCAGAAGAGCCGGAGAAGCAACTGCAGTGAGCTGTGCATCGTCATACCAAGTGCCCTGGAACTTGTTGTATCCGCCTTGGACTTTATCGTGCACGATTTGCTTCTGGACTTCCTTTTGGATAACGGTGTTTCGCTGACACTTGTTCAGACCCGCAGCCTTGAGAACCTGCGTGGCGTTGATGAAATCGTCTACACAGCGCCGCATAACTGGGATGCAGTCCTTGAGAAGCTCGTATACTTTGATCTGGCGTGCATGAAATGCAACGGGAGAAGGCATGGACGTAATTGTTTAGCTGCTGCGAAAGCGGGCAGAGAACCGGTCTCAAGTTGCATTTCCAAAACGGGCCTTTGACAGTCCCTCCCCCCCCCCGATTACAATTCCTGATGAGGCTGCAATGGGTGGGGTCGGTCGTGCACTCAAGTGAGGCGCACAGGATTGTGTGGACGAGCCGCACAGTGCACAATAGACGATAGTACTCACTCCGCTGTAGATCGCCAGAAAGACAGAGCCTGGCTCGTCTTGGACATAGGGCGGGATTGTCTTGTTGCTCGACATGCCAACTAGCAAGTTTTGTTGGTCAGTTTGGCGGTGAAGCCTGCTCATGTGCTGCAAACGACTCACGGAACTTGTTGAACCTAATTACAGCCAATTTCCATGATACATCCGTGGAAGCCCATTCTATGCACAGAGGGCCAGTGCGGACATTCTCACATACCGAGCTTCTGAGACAGAGCCATGTTCTTCTTGTCGTTGGCGAGATCGTCCAGGTGCCGTTGAGGAGCTGGAAAGTACAATCCGGCGGGGCGATGGGTATCGATGCCCGATTCGCCTGAGACCAATCTTGTATCTGCAGCTGAGTGGCCATGTGCGTTTCCCATGACCTTGGAGGGTTTAGAACCATCTAGAGCTCCCTGTGCGTGTGGCTGTGGTTGAGTGCAGGTGCTTGTGGCTGACGGAGGTACCGAGCGGTACATGTACGCTTGATGTAAAGGCGGAAAAATGCCGGGCATCATCGAGGCGGCGAGCTGCGGAGGATGGAGTTGGTGATAGTGGGGACCTGCGATCGCGGTGACGTTGTCCGAGAAGGGCTTGTGGATCGATTCGGGATGGGAAGGTGGGTCCACAGGTCCAGCCAGCGGAGGCTCATTTCCGGAGCAATGATTCGTGGGCATGTAGTAAGTGTATGGCAGGTTGCGGTCGTCACCGAGAGCTTTTTGGTTTCCGACATTGGGCTGAAAGGATGGCGGAGGGGGCGCGGCAGAGTAACCCTGACTGGGGCCGTTGGGGCAAGCAGAGCCTTTGACGCTGCCTTGAGAATTGCGGCCATTTGGGGAACCGGGTCCGTTGGGGGCACTCTTTGAGTAGATATATACAGGAACGGAGGAGATAGGAGGGGCGCCAGAGTATAGGTACGAGAGATGGGGGAAGGCTGACGCCGAAGCTGAGGATGCGATTGGAGCTTGTGTGGCCGTCGGGGTAGCCGATGGGTCCACCAAAGGCATTGACGATGCAAGCTGACCAGGGGCTTGGGGCGGACACACCCCACCGTACGCATAGGACGATGAGGGAGGAGCTAACTGCAGCGAAGCGCCTTCTGGAGGCCAAGGGTAGATGTGGAAAGGTGATGCCGATGGGATCGAAGGTACACCAGATGGGAAGGGAGCAAAGCGGGGATTGGGCCCACTCCATGCATAGGGGGCTGTGGGAAAGTTCGGGTGATCAGGATCGATAGGCGGCGGAGAGGGCACGACCATATTCGAGGGCACCATCGCAGGGACCGAGAGCGAGGCGGGCGTTCGTGGATGGGTCTTTGGATAGTGGGAATGGGAGGCGGCACGGAGAGCTGGGGTGCTGGGATTCAAAGGATACGGTGACTTTGCCAAGGAATCTGAAGACTTTTTTGAATTTAAACCGAGCCCCTCGGCTGTTCGGTTCTGCGCCTTGAGCTCGGATGGGATTTTGTGGTACTTGGGCATAGATGCAGGTAGCAGCAAGAGGAGTGGGAAACTAAAGGCTGAGGAATGCACAAATCGGCCGATGGCTCTGCCTAGGTGAGAAGGGGGATGCAATGCCGAGGTGGCAGGAAAGGCGGTCCAGCCAAGGAGAACGAACGGTCGTGAGGATGTGCAGTATGCTGCCGCGAATCACTGGTGGCTTGTGGAGATGGAGCAGGCAGCAGCAGTTGATGGTCGGGTGAGTCAATCGGTGGAAGAACGAGCAGTAAATGAAGTGAAGGAGCACAGAGCCAAGTCGGTGAACAGTCGGTATGTAATTGCGAAATGGAGCACGCGGAAAGCAGCATCGGAGGTGTGCGAATGGGCATGGAGCAAGCGACAGGCCGCAAGGATGAAATAGGCGGGAAAGACGTGGAGCCGGGGACACGGCGGTGTTGATTGGAGATCTTTATCAGAGAATCAGCCAGAAGGATCCGGAAACCATACTACCGAACATGATCGGTGGGGAAGGGAGAGCGGATAGTGGACAAGACAACGAGCAACAAGTTTGAGCACCACTCCAACGGCTAAGTGTGTGAAGCATGCACTTACAGGAGCGTATCACTCGAGGGTGCTGAGAGTGGTTCTGGCTCGCGGCTGGCAAGACTCTGGTGGAATGGGCAAAGAGACAGGACGGACAGAGTGAGCGATTGAGAGTCGGCTGAGATGCAGATGCATCCAGATGAGCGCAAAGAGAATCCAGAGCCACGACGGAGGCAAGGCGACCGTGCAAAGGAGCAAAGGAGCGGCCATGACGTTGCAACCGAAACCCGGCAGCGAGCGTGCGAATGGCGGAACATGGACGAACGTAGGATCGGCGGGCGACAGGGACGCGAGGGAGATCACAAACACAGGCTAGATGGACAGAGCATGGGCTTACGGTCAAAATGAGCTGGTCCAAGCCGATCAATCGAGCGAGGCTAGAAATGTGCGGTGCCAGCAGAGGCGAAGCGAGTAAGGCCGTGAGAGACAGAAGCGGGATCAGCTGGTGTGAGACGGGATCGTCACGGATCGAATCGGTAGAGATGTACAGGAGTATCGGGAGGGTCGGCAGAAGAGAGCAAGAATAGGCCAGAGAAGGTCGGAGCAGGATGGGATGCGATGAAATGCAGCGGGATCGGGCGATGGGGATGGAGGGAAGGCGTCGAGGCACTTGACCGGGGGGAGGGAAGCAGGACCCTGACGCGCCGGCCGCGCTCTGGCGGCAGCGGTGGAACTGCAGACCAAGTCGCATGGGCGGTCGGGAATGGCGGTCGACGGCATTGGTAATTAAATCGCAGACACCGTTGTGGATTGCATCGCAGACGGAATTGGTAATTACATCGCAGACTGCAATGGTGATTCAGTTGGCAGTCGCATCGGCGCCAGGGCAGAGCGGGATCGCTTTCGGAGCCCATCGCAATCGTGCGGGCTGCCAATCGACACTATTCAGCCCACACAGCCGATGCAACCCACACAAGCCATCGACATGGCCTGCATCCCACTTCTTTTTGGTCGGGTTCTATCGGATTCTATTTTATCAAAGTCACTGCTGGAGATCAGCCAAGGCCGCGATGTGCATTGTTCGTTACCCATTCATGAATATGCCACATCCACTACACCGCCAACCGCACTACCGACTGCCCCGCTGCGTTTGCGTCGTTGGACTGCGATGGCTGGGCTGGCGGAGCACCCGCAACTCGATCCCCCCGCGCGTCCGGACGCGAAGGGCGGGAATCGGCCGCCAAGGGCGGGCACTGCACCCCGGCGGTGCTTGTTTGTCTCGGACGGAGGACCGCTGTGATGGATCAGATTCGTTGTGCATTCGATGGCACCCCTTGCTGTCGTGCGTGGCATTCGATCACATCTGCCAGTGCTTGCCACACGGGAGCCCTGCCTCCAGCCGATCGCGGCAACTGCGTCGGCGATGGACTCTGCTATCGGCAATCGTATATTGACTATATCTCCCCGGCGGCTCCCTCCAGGCCCTTCCAAGCGCTTGTGTGTTGCGCACTCGCCGAGCAAGAGCACCTCGGGGCCAAGGATCGTGCTCATGCCTGGTCCATGTCCATCATGTCGCCCTCGCCTTCGCCCGTAACTGGTGCCACGGCGCTGGGCGTTCCCTCGTTGCCCTCTTTGCCCTCGGGGAAGAAGGCCCGGTCCGACTCGTTGGCGGGCGAATAGGGCACATCCGAGCCCTGCTCGTCCATATCCATCATCGACGAGGCCGCTTCTTGCTCTTGGGGGGCACCCTCTGCCAGCTTGACGTCTTTGCTCACGCGAGCGTTGCCTGCATGCAGTTCGGAAGCTACTTCAGCCAGCGTCTTGGTTCCAGACTCGACCTTGAGGGCCGTCTCGCTCAGGATGGCTGCTGCCTTGGCGTCGCTGCCGACGGGGCCTGGTGTGCCGCTACCGCCAACAGGGGTGTCGCGCCGTCTGCCCTTGCCCGACTCGGACAGCTGTTCCAGGTACTTGCGCTCGAGCTCCTTTTGCTGCTGTTGGACTTGATCGATTTCCTGGTACCGCTTCCGTTCCTCTTCAAATCGCTGCTTCTCGCGGTCGCGGCGTGGTGCTCGCTTGATCTCTCGCTCGCGGGACTCGCGGTAGCTACGTTGGTCGCGGCGGTTATCGCCTTCATCCTCCGAATCCGAGAGTTCTGTATCGGGGACTCGATGCTTGTCCGACATACGTTCTGTTGCCAAACATGCAACCCGTGTGGTGGTAGTTGGTGGTACGGCAAGAACAACGGCAGAGTGTTGACATCGGAAAGAACAGCGAGTATGAGATCCATGTGGCTGACTGTGGGCCTAGAATACGCATTGGCCGCCACCACGGCAAGCACAAGGCTGCTGCCCAGCGAGAGCCCCTCGATGCTAACGTACGTGTAATCCGCGTATCCTTGAGATCTTCCGAGTCTTCGTCCTCGTCCTCATCGTCGGATTCGTACAGGCCCTTAGGAGCGTGGTGCATTTGCACACTCGGGGCGTGGATGACGTGCCGCAAGTTTTCGATGATCTTGATCTTCATCTGCTCCAGATACTTTGGGGTGTTCAGGTTTTCCATGTTGTTGCTGGGCACGTCCAGTCGATAGTCTGGACCAAAGTACTCAAAATAGTCGTTGTTCGGCAGGGCTGCATCGCGTTCGTCGTCCATAAGATGTCAAGTGCGGGCACATTCACAGCGTTGGATGAGACATGCAGCTCGTGAGACCGTGGCCGTCCGCGGGCACATCGCCAGCCTTCAGTGTGCATCTTGCTAGTTCGGAGCACTGACTGGTCTGCCCCCCGAAAGTCACCCCAAGGCGATCGTCCTCAACAAATCGCAGCAGCGCGGCGTACCATCGGGAAGGCTTTGGCCAACGGCGATTGACGTCTCATAGCACCAGGCGCGACAGACGTTTCGAATTGTGTACCCTCCGCCGCCGAGCAGCAACAGAGGAACGTTAAACGACTTGAGGAACTCGACCGCTTGAGCGTGTCCTGCAGAGGCGGTTCAACCAAGGATCAGCCGCTATCCCAAAAAACAACCAAGCGATTCTCAAATACACTACACCCTCGATGCATTTGTAACTCCGCACACGGCCTTCCAGCGGCTGAAAGCGTTGCATCAGAGTGCGTTGAAACACTGCGCCGTTGATTGGCGGACTGGGCGGCAAATGCGACGACAGTAACGCCCGCACAGTATCCATACCGCGCATCGAGAGGTTGAAGCTACCAAGCTTGTCGCCGGCCAAGGAGTCGGCGCCGCATTGCAGGACAACGGCCCCTGGACGGAACCACTCCATAATCTTCTGAATCACCTGTGGCCCCGGCGACGATGAAATGTATCGCCGTCAGCCGGCTCCGCGTGTATTTCGGAGCGGTCTCGATGACCCGTTCCGGCCGAAGCTTTGGCCAGGCCGTGAGCCAGATCCTCTGGGACTTACCGGTCGAAAGACGCTCTTGTAGGATTCATCATCAATGCCCTCACGCAGCGGGAAGTTGACAGCATAGTGTTTGCCCTGGCCATGGCCAATATCGTTGATATCGCCCGTTCCCGGGAAGAACTCGCCATACTTGTGGAACGAGGCCGTCATGACTCGATCGGTGGTGTAGAAGGCTTCCTCGACACCATCACCGTGGTGAACGTCAATGTCAATATACAGCACACGCTGGTGGTATCTACAATCGATGGCATTGAACAAGGCGTTGGATCGGTGAAATGAGCAGGGCATTGCCAATGGTGCCCAAGTGCAGACCCGATCTTGTCAGTCGAGGATTGGACTTTTGCAGCAGCGAGTGAGGGGGCGAAGCAGCCGTCGGCATGTGCCAAGCAGAGCCTCCGTTCCCTCGACGCCTACTTTAGCAGCTCCAGGATGGCCAAGACAATATCGTTGACGTAGCAGAATCCAGAGGCCTCGGCCTTCTTGGCATGGTGCAGCCCACCACCCCAGTTGATGCAGATTTCGGCCTCTCCGCGGCTCAGCTTTTCGGCCGCGGCTTTGTGCAGCATCAACGGAGATGATTGCAGTGTAAGCGGTATCGTCCATTACACCGCTCATCATCAACGACAGTTGGTCGACAAACGCCGAGTAGTGGTGAGCCGAGCTATGGCTATGAATCGATCGGAGGATCTGGCTGGCAGACTGCGGAGGAAATATCAAGCAGCCGATCCATAGCCGTATGGCAAGACACACAGAGTAGATCGAGGCACCTCCAAATGCCACGCACCCGTGACTCACCAATCGATCCGCCAGCCGAGAGAGTGCAAAACTCATACAGTCCATCAAAGACGGGACAGTCTTCACCGACGTTGACTGCACGGAGGAGCGGCGTTTCGATAGATACGGCAAGCGAGATTGGCATGAGAAGAAGATCAGCAGGGGATGGTCGATGAGGAGGAGCATAGCAACCACAACGCCAGCTGCGATCGGGAAGGGCGATCAAAGGCAAGCAAGGGCGGATCAAGCTCACATTTCAGCTGATATTTGGTCATGTCCTCGATGCTCTCAGGGGTCACTCTGGCGAGGAATTCGATATACTCGTCCGAGTGAAATTTCTTCATGGCGTCACTGTTGCATGGTTTGGGCCGCTATCAGGAAGACAGAGTTGGCCAGCGCCGAGAATTGGATGAGTGAGCGGACAGAGCAACTAAGCGGCACCCAGATCAGGCAGCCAAGAGCCAAACCGAGAACCCCACCCTCTATTCTAACGCTAGCATGATATGGAATGGTATGGCATGGCATGGCATGGCATGGCATGATGGACCGCCGCGCGAGCCAACATCCACATTCGCTGGATCCGACCGGACACTGCACTTCAAGACGTGCCGTCCTGTCGCGGTGTGATCAGCGCCGGCACCCCGCCAGCCAACAACCGGGCCACCTCCGCTGGGGAGAGGTTGATCCACTCACAAGGATCTCCATGTGATTCCAGAGCTTGTAGTTCATGATGAGATTGTGGGCCATGCGGATACGGTGAGGCTGCATGGATCACAGCAAGGAAGCTCGGGTCAGACGGGTCGGACTATCGGAGTATCGATCGAACACAGCAGAGAGGCACCCAAGGGGAAGTATGAGACGACTCAATGCCCAACGTTGCACGAGTCGATGAACATACCTTCATCGGATGCATAGGGCCATAGTGATAGTTGCCAATGTCCGCTGGAGGAAACAGGTCAGGGCAAGCACCAGCAAGGCACGTCAGTTGGGATCAGCCCATGGAGCGAATACCGCAAACGCGCCCGGCCAGAGCAGGGCAGCCCCCGATGCGAGCCGACACAGAAAATACGATCGAGAGAGGCATCGAAGCCGGCACGAAGAGCGGTCCTCTGATCCAATGCAGCCTCCAGCGCAGACGGCGGTGAGGCGGCAGCGAGACAGCACGAGCAAGACGACGCACAATGGTAGTAGTAGGCGACTTTGGATTTTCGCGAGGATTGGGTGGACGGGCCCATGAATCCTGAAGACACGGACGAAGCCATCATAGCGACACAGGCGATGCTCCGGCGGCGGTGGCCTGGGCTGCAGGCGGATGCGTGAGGGGGAGAGGGGTGTCGCAGAGCCGGGCGGCAGCCAGACAGAGAGCGGGGCCAGGACAAGTCGCCAAACCGCCGACAGCCAGATCGGGCGGTTCGAATGTGCTGCGCGCGGCTGCGCATGGTCCCGTGTCGAGGGTCGAGCCGGCTCGAGCCGGCCGGGTGCGCAGCCGCGGCTCCTTTGTCGGAGCAGCCCGGTCCTGGCCGCCAAAGACCAAAGACCAAAGACCGAAGGCCCGTCACCGCCAGCTGCTCTCTGTCTCATCATCACCGCCGGCTGCCCATCGCCGCACACCGCTGTCGACGTCGGGCTTGAGCATCTCTGGTGCCGCATCTGCGTCGCGTCGGCCACGTACGCATAACCCCATATCACAGCCCGCATATCCATATCACAGCCCGCATATCCATATCACGGCACCAACACCAGCACAAACGCCAACACCAACACAGCACCAACACTGTCATCGTCACCGACTATTCCACGGCTCTCCTCGCTGCGTCGCACCTCCCCCTCGATCAAGTATCTTCCTCTCTCTCTCTATCTCGATTTTCGTAATCCGCCACGCCAATGCATCCCGCCTCCTCGTCGTCCTCCGGCTCTAAAAATACGCACCTGTCCGGCCAGCACCAGCGCAAGCCCTCCAGCGGCGATGCCGGGGTCGCCGATCCGCCGGCCGCTGCGGACCCAGCCAACTCCTCGTCGGATCACTCTGATCACAGTAACCCTGCCGACAAACCCGCCTCTGTCTCTGATCAGCATCTCCACCTGCATCACCACCATCAACAGTACCAGATCAAGATACAAGAACTACAGCAGCTCCAGCAGAAGCATCTGCAGCGCATCCAGGATCTCGCCTCGGCTCAGCCACAGCCGACCAGCGTCCCTCACTCGGCACCGGCTTTGACTGCACCCGTGCTTTCGGGTGTCTCGGCATCGATGGCCACGGGCTCGACGCCATCGCTGTCCAATCTCCAGCAGCTCACCCAGATGATTCTCCAGCGCCAGGGCCAGCTGGATCCGCTCGCAGCCCCCAAGCCGCCCAGCTCATCGCAGCCGCCGTCCATTCCAACCAGCGCCTCTTTCTCGGCACCTTCGAGCTCTGTCCAGACCCAGGTCCTCCTCCAAAACTCGCTCTCGAATCCGTCGTTTGCTTCCTCGCTCGGGCATCTTGCCTCCCACATCGCCGGGCTGCCGTCGCACACCGACAAGACCAACGACTTTGGCTCGTCGCAATCGGGCGCTCCAGGCACGGATATGTCTCAGATTGCAGCGCTGGCTTCTGTTGTTCCGACATCCGTGGCGCTGTCGACCCCCGACGGCATTGCCTCGGAGCTGGCGGCGGACGCGCTGCAGGCCGACAACCAGGCTGGCTCGGCTGATGCAGGGTTGGCTGCCAGCGACGCAGCTTCCGGCGGCGGCGATACTCCAAAAAAGCCAACCTCGAAGCGCCGCAAGGTCTCGCATGCATGCGTGTACTGCCGGCGAAGCCACATGACATGCGGTAAGCCATAGTGCCGGGCGGCTGTCTGGTCCAGGGTGGATTAGGTCGGTGCGGGGCTGGGAGTCTGTCGGATGTGGAAAAGCCTGTCGGCGCCGTATCTCTGCATCACGGCGCTGTCAAATACGTCCGTGCCGCTCTGGCTTGCCGTGGCGCCGATTGGGGCGTATCCGATAAGGATATGTGGCCGACGGCTCTCGGCACGCGATATGCATGTGAAGAAACCACGCCGCCGGGTCGGGCCGAAGCTTTCGGGTCTCGGCGGACTGAAGTCGTCAGCAGAACGGCTCCTCAGGAAGACTGGATCGGGGCGGGATCTCGCACGAGCAAGGCCATCAACAGCCTCTAACTCGAGTGTACTGCCTCTGCCACCCTGTCCCGCGATTCACATGTTCAATGGCTGCATGTTTGCTCCCACAAACACCCAACGACTGCATATCCACCTTGCGCATAATCCCACGTCCGCGCTTTCAATGTCCATCCAACACCATCTCGACCGTTGCAATTCGCCCCACTGGATATTCAGACGAAGGCCGTCCGTGCCAGCGGTGTATCAAGCGCAAAATTGCCCATCTCTGCCACGATGAGGCCAAGCCATCGACATCGGCTTCATCGTCGTCGTCATCGCTGTCGTCAATGGCCTCCTCGACCATCAATGCCCACGCCCTCGGTGTAGGAGGAGTCGTTGCCTCCCGCCCTATTCCAGGGGCACCGGCAAATGGACTGGACATTCTCGGTAACGGCATGGGCTCTGCATCGAGTGCCCTAACCGGCAGCAACATGGCCCTCGAGCAGTCCATCTTCAAGGGCATGTCCGAGTTCCCCCCGCTGTTTGCAAGCGAGCACATGGGCAACGAGTTCACCATCCTGACGGACTTTCTCAACAGCCTGGAGCAGGGCAAGAATGGATCGACAGGCCAAAACGCCGACGGAACTTCGGCTATCCCAGCGAACAGCAAAACGGGCGGTGTTGTCGGATCCGGTTCCAACGTCTCTGTTGCTCCAGACGGAACCAAACTCAGCAGCACCGAAAAGTTCATTCTGACAGCCGCCGATCCTGCTGATGGCACCTTTGAGGACCGTCTGAAGCAGGTCATCAACGCAAAGTTTGAAGCCGGCCTGCTCAAGCCATACAACTACGTCAATTCGTACACACGGCTGCAAAAATGGATGGAGATGCACATGTCGCCGCAGTCGCGCCAGCGGATATTGAACGTCATGTCTGTTTTTCGGCCGCGGTTCCGCTGGGTTGCCCAGAGCCTGACCGACATCGACTTGGTGCTGGTCGAGGAGGCCTTTGACCGGCTGCTGCTTGAGTACGACCGCGTCTTTTCATCCATGGGTATTCCAGCCTGCCTGTGGCGGCGCACCGGCGAGATCTACAAATCCAACAGAGAGTTTGCCAACCTCGTCGGGATCCCGATTGAGACGCTGCGCGACGGCAAGATCTGCATCTACGAGCTGCTTGCGGAAGAAAGCGCCGTCAACTACTGGGAAAAGTACGGCAATATTGCCTTTGATGCCGCCCAGAAAGCCGTCCTGACGAGCTGCGTCCTGCGCAACCTCAACGACCCGAAGGGCGGGTATATCAACTGCTGTTTTTCGTTTACCATTCGGCGAGACAAGTACAATATCCCGCTCCTGGTAAGTTCGAGGACTGCGGCGGATCTGTCCGTCTTTGGCCATAGCGATGTGATCCGCGACAGAGTGATGTAAGGAAGCGAAGGGCGATCTCATGACGCGAGGCGCTATGGCAAAGTCTGGCTGTGTTTCCGTGCGGAACAAACGCATACTCATCGTGTGTCGTGTGTTGTCCTCGCCTTCTGCATTCCACTTCTGCGTCAACGCCTCGCAGATCGCCGGGAACTTTCTCGTCGCGTCCGACGACAAGAAGTAGATCCTCGCTGCAGAAGCGACTGCCGAGAGCACTATCTGCCCGCAATCAACACGGCTCGAGACAGGGTGTTTGGGTTTCCGGCGGTGCTCACGAGGCTGCTGTGGCTCATGAAAACACACACGCTTTGCCGCCCAGCACGGCTTTCCACAGCGCCGTCGCTTATCGTGTGCCGTTCTGTCGGATCTGTTGGATGGCGCACGTGTACTCGGAGATTCGTCATTACCAGCAGATACCGATATGGTGTATTCACGGCCGTGGCTCCATCTTCATCCAAAAATACAGCCGGGGTCACAACAGATAGAAACCAAGAGCTGAGGCGATCCGGCAGGCAGCAGTCATGCATGCGGCCTTGCAGCGTGAGCAGATCCGGAGCCACATTCATGAAGCAAATACAAGGCCAATCCCTCACTTCTGACTGACTGGCTGACTGACCAAATCATGCTTATGGGTCAGGATACATTCATCGCAATTACTTTTCACTGAAAGCAGATGGTTGCTGGCCGTACAGCACGTGCAATCAGTTGGACCGGTGTCAACTCAACGGCTTCGAATCATCTTGGTGCCGACTCGCGCGGCTTCCCTTCTTCATTTCGTTGGGCCTTCATGACGTCGCATCATATCGTCACTTCAGCGGCGCTCATCCAAGGCTTGGCCTGTGTCCGTTTGTGATCTTGAGCACATCTTATGTGGCTTCTTTTTTTGGTGGTGGTAGTGGTGGTGTTGTTGTTTCGCTTGTCGCCTGTCGGGTGGTCATCGTCGGGCTCGTTTGGCGCCTGCGGTGTTTCGGTATCGTTGGATTGATCGTTTTACACCGCCGCTTTGTGGTAGCCAAAGACATACTTGAGCAGCGAGACCGATCCTGCTGTGCCGTACAGCACCGTGGGCCAGAACCGCTTGGCGAACGAGCTCGAGCGCATGCACATCAGCAGGCAGCAGCCAACGACCGCCACAATCCATCGAGAACGGTTCATCGAAGCCATTCGCACAATAGTGCGGTGGGCGAGCCGAGCCGCCGTTGACACAAGCGGCCTCCAGGTTTCCGTGCTCCCGGGCCTGACTTTGCTGTGCTGCAGCGAGTCTGCGGAGTGGCCGCTATGGTCCGGACAGTACACGGTCGTTGTCGTTGTCACGGTCGTGATGGAGTATTCGGGAGCAGTTTGGGTTCCCTGATCGACTAGGAGACGACCCGAGCACGAATAGCGCGACAGGCCCGAGTCCGACACGGAATCGGGGATTGGATGGCAGTGCTCCGAGTCAGAGTGGCAAAGGTGATCGCCCTCTCGACTGCAGTACGTGAACACGGATGAAGTCTGGTCGTCGGCGACCGTGCAGAGGGTCATCTCCCAGTCGGCCAGCGCATCGTCCATCTCGCAGTCGTAGAAAACGTCGGCTTCATCGCCTGAGTCGGTGCATTCGCTCTTGTCACTTTCTGCCTCATCACGGGCCGATTCCTGGCTGGACTTGCTGGCATCGGGCACAACCTGGTCGGTATTAGCTTCTCCGACTTTCGGGCCGAGGGGCTTGATGGCGACGCCAAAGCGTTCGCCGCACTTTTGGACCATCTCTTGATGGAGGCTCTCATACACGCTCGACCTCGGGCTCGGTTCTTGGGCCAGAAAAGCTGCCAAGCCGTCCAGCGGCACAGCGGATGACAGTCCGCCATATTCTGAAGCAAGAATCGGCAGCAAGTATCGCCGAGCACAGCGTCAGGCACAGTACCAGACAACAAAAACGGACAGGCAGCGAGTCCACCGTGCGCCTGATGCTGAGAATGTGATGTGGCTATGCGACCGCCTGTCAACCCACCTTGCGGAATCTGGTCGGCGGCAATGAAGGTGCGGAGCTCGTCCTTGGAAACAAATGAAATACGGTTCTTGGCATCGGCCGACAGACTCGGTTTCACCACGGTCCAGATGCCGGCGTGGACCCAGCCGTAGTTCAGGATGCGAACCGGGCCCAAGAGCATTGGGTACTGCTTCGTGAAGAGCTCGAAAAACTGAGGCATCATTTCCAGGCTCTGTGGAGAGAAGCATGGGGCACGGCCGTAGGCAGCGGGATGAGGCAGTGTGGGTCAAATGAAAGGCGCGATTGGGAAGGGACCAAGACTGCACCCGTTTCGCCGTCCTCATCCGGGTTTGGGGGACTCACTCACCATATTGCCGATACCAGCGCCTTCGAGATCCATGACGATGCAGATCTGGAAGACCGACGGCGGATACTCGCCGCTCTTTGCGAGCCAAGTTTTGCGAACGAGACAGCTGGCCAGGTCCATCAGATGCGCAACATAGTCCGGCAGAGCAGCGCTGTTCCGTGGGTCCAGCAGTTTGGTTTTGATCCACATAACCGGCCGCTCGTTGAGATCCTGGCCAAAGAAATAGATGGGCCGCTGATGGATGTAAGAGTCTACACTCGAGGCACTGACAGGCCCCGCAGACGGCCGAGACGAGCGTTTGATCCGCCAGTTGAGATGGTTGACGATGGCCGAATACGCCGAGTCTACGGTTGCGGCCTTGTATTGGCAGAATCGATAGAGCACCGCTAGAGCAGGTAGAGTACAGAGACACAGCGGTAAGCCATTTGGCGGGAGGGAGGGCTTAGTGGTGGGGGGAGTGTGGGCCATGCTGGAGGCCATCAAGAGCACAGGCGGGCGGCGGACACAATACACGAGTGGATGGGAATCTGGACAGAACCAAAGTTGCTTGGGTGTCTCGGTGTTGAGAAGCCTCAGCGACCTCGATGCGATGCACAATGGCGCAACTCACTGTCGTCATCGATTAGCTCGCACAGCTGGTGGAGCAGATTGTCCGAAGGGTGCTCGGCAAAGAGCTGGGGCAGTTCAGCGCAAATCTTGGAGCGCAGATGCTGCAGAGACTGCAGATCGACAGAAGAGCTGGGCATCGTTGCAGCGAGTTATCTGGAAGGGTATGCGCACGACTGGTGGTGATGGATGTGATGGATGCGATGGCCAGTTGGGGGGGGGAGATGGATGTGATGGCAGCTGGGAAGGCAGTGGAGAGGCTACAAGGACATTGGCGATTGCTGCTTGACGAGTCGCCGGCTGTGGACCACAGATGAGCAGGCTCGGACGAGCAGAAGGAGTGTGCAAAGAAAGACGCTGTCCGGGGTGGCAAGCGGGCAAGCGATTGACGATGGGCGATTGACGGTGGGCGATTGACGATGGGCGATTGACGATGGGGCAGCGGGCCGGAGGGGCGCTGGTCGGTGGGAAACGGCCGACAAGGAAAAAAAGGGCTGCGCGCGGCGGGATTGGCTGCGGGCAATAGCGACGGTGCGAATACACCGATTCGATATCAACTCGGTGTCGACTGGGATATCAATTGGAATATCAATTGGAATATCAATGGATATCAATTGGGATATCAATGGATATCGACTGGGATATCAATGGATATCGACTGGGATATCGACTGGGATATCGACTCGGTGTCGACATCGATATCGCCATTGCTGTATTCGCACTAGTTTGCAGACTCGATCCGGCCACAGATGTGCGACCGGAACATCACAGCCAGGATCATCATGCCCTCGGGGATGTGCGGGTCCGGGTGCAGATGCAGCTTGATCCAGGCTTGCAGCGAGCGCCGCCGTTCCTCGGGCGACTGGCCCAGCGAGTTGCTTGGGGAACAATCAGCGTTAGCCCCCGATGATAATCTCGTAACTGCACACCGATGTTTCGATTGCCCTGCCTCGCCGTGCCTTGCCTCGGACGAGATACTCACATGCCGCGCTCTTCCAGTGCCGTCTGGACTTGTGGATCCGACAGCGAGTCGATGCCTTCCTTCTGGATGAGCTAGCGATCCGTGAGCAGATGATCCGTGAGCAGATGATTTGTGAGCAGATGTGCACCCGCACGCAGAACACAGGCGATGAATGTTATCATCTGCATCCGGAGATGGCGGTCTTCACCGCAGCGGCTGTCCATGTCCACAGCGACACATATCACATCGATCCAAGACAGCGAACGAGTTACCAGGTCATCTTCCCGCAGATACTTGAAATGCGACTTGAGTGCCTTCTTCAGTGTGCTTCGGAGACCGAACCGAGGAAGGCCCATAAACCGGTTGTAGACCGCGAGCTGTTGCCGGCTCATGTTTTCTGCGATAAAATAGTTGGACTGCGAGCGAGCGATGGCGGCGCACTCCGAGTCGGACAGAAACCGCTCGGGCATGACCTGCGACAAACGGCAAGACCGTCAGCAAAATAAAACTCGGGCACCTCGAGCTCGCTGCGGGACAATGTCGATCTGGCTGCGATGCGACGAGGTGAAACGGAAAGGAATCGTCCATCCGCCGATCCGCTCGATCGATTCATCTTCCCGTCGCCGAGCGAGAGTGTTGTCCGCAGTGTAGGCCATGGACGACTCAGCCGATCGACCATCTGGCCAGCCTGGAACGGCACATCCTATCGGCGAGGCAGTGCTTGCTTGCTCGACGCTGGCCGGGTGAGCAGCCGCAATTCAACATACATCACCTACCGCACCGCCGTCCCGAGCGGCCGAGGTGGCTTCCTGGGCAAACTTTGTGCGGATCTTGGCCAAGTTGGTCCATTTGGTGATCCACTGCTCGGCCGACAGACACGTCGACGGGAAAAAGTGCGGCTGGTAGACCATCAGGAAGGGCAGGGATTCCGGCAGAACGACCAGGGTGATGAAGAACGGAATGGTCTTGCGAACGTCCATCGCCGACTTGTGGACGAGAACATGCTCGGCGCGAGTCAGTTGGTATCCTTGCCGATCCCGCTTCTTCCGGAGCTCGCCGGCCAACTTGGACTCACGCATGAGCACCCGCGAGCCGTTGTAGTATTGCTTGACAAAGTCCCGGCTCTTCTTGGCGTATCCAACGATGCGGCCAAAGAGCGTCGGCTTGGTGTCGGGCGTTGCGGTCGAGAATCGACAGCGCAGGTGTGCGAGCGGCAGGCCGACACGGAGGTGGCAGAGACTGGTCCTGGAGGAGCCGAGGGACGGCAAAAGCGACGGGGACAGGCCGATGCGATTCAAGACCATGGGGAGATGTCGCTGATGTCGCTGATGTCGTTGATGTTGTTGATGTCGCTGATGTCGTTGCTGTCGTTGATGTTGTTGATGCCGTTGATGTCGTTGATGTTGCTAACAACAGACCAGCGCTATCCGGGCGATCCGGGCGAACTATCCGATCAAGTCCCGCAGATGATCAAGTCCAAGGAGCCGCTATCACAAACGCGCAGGTCGCTGCTGTCCTCGTTGTTCATTCGCTGCCCTCGCTCTTCATTCGCTGCCCTCGCTCCTCATTCGCTGCTCTTCGCTGGCCCTTGGCCCCGCCCGCTCATTCGCCCTTTGTCGGGTTCCACCATCGCAATCTCATCAGTGGATCACAATGCCGCCCAGGTGCCTGGCCCTTGGTCTGGCCCGCTGTCCCCGCCTCTCCCGTTCGATCGTCGTCTCGGCCGTCTGCAGATCTGGCCGCGATCGTCTTCTTGACCCTGCATCTTCCGCATCGCCCTCTGGTCCTCCTACGCAACCCACCGCCATGGACTACTCCCAGTTCTTCTCCCCCACCAGCGCCTCGAGGAAACCCTCGGCCATCCGCCAGCTGCAAAAGTTCAACAGCATCCCGGGCATGGTATGGAGTTTCGCACAGGCTCCCCCCTCCCTGGAGGATGTTTGCGGCTTCCGCTCTTACCCACTTCCATTACTCCTTCAGATATCGCTTGGCGGCGGCAACCCCAATCCTACCACCTTCCCGTTCTCCAAGATGAGCGTGAGTACCCGACATCGGCACAATTCCTGAATACGAGTACAGGCAATGGCATTCGGCACGGGCAGCATCACCAGCATCACCAGCATCACCAGCATCACCAGCATCACCAGCATCACCAGCATCACCAGCATCACCAGCATCACCAGCATCACCAGCATCACCAGCATCACCAGCGTCACAAGCATCACCATGCTTTCCCGCTACACCCGCTGCTGTTACCTCGACGAGCAACAGGCAGGTTGATGCGGCCCCGCGGCACTGGCTCACGCCCTTTCGCTTCCCGTCTCGACTCGAATCTCACAGGTTACCCTGCGCGGTGGCGAGGTCATCGACATCTCCGAGGCGGATGTCCAGGTTGCCCTTCAGTACAGCGCAACGGTGAGTACTCAGCCCAGGCCTTCCGACTCGGCTCACCCCATGCAATCACACTCATTAACAAGTCCTTCCCCTCGTCGGCACGGATGCTCAGAACGGCCTGCCCAACCTCGTCCAGTGGCTGCGGGATCTCCAGCTACTCGAGCATCGCCCCAAGCTCCAGGACTTTGATATTTGCGTCGGAAACGGAAGCCAGGATGTCCTCACCAAGGTCGGCACAAGCCCTGTGTGCACAATCCCTGTTTGCACAATCCCTGTTTGCACGCTGTGAGGATAGCAAGCGATCCTATCGACTCGCTATGCATCGCGACTCTCTCGTGCCGTCGCTCATCTTCCTCGGTGCTGTATCTACTCCGACCCGGCTGCGAGCATATCTGCAGGCTTTTGAAATGCTCGCTGCTCCGGGCGACTCGGTCCTGGTCGAGGCCCCTGCCTATGTCGGCGCCCTCGCTTTCCTCCGCCCGCTGGGCGTCAAGTTTGTCGGTAGGTGGTGGCTCGCTGAGATCCCGGGGGTGCCGCACGAGCCACCGGAACAGTCCCAGCCCCGTTCCGAGGAGTGCGACTGACCAGAACGACTCCGTCCGGCTCTGTTCGGCATGTCAGAGGTCGAAGTGGATGAGAGTGGCCCTGTCCCCGACAAGCTCGAGCAGACTCTCCAGAACTGGCCTGCTGATGTCAAGAAACCCAAGGTAGGATGACGCTGGGCATGACGAGCTGGTGCACGAGGAGTTGGTCCTGGGCACGACAAATCTGAATCGGTGATTCCGCGGCCACCTCCCGTTGCGGTCTGCAGTTCTTCTACACGGTTCCGGCCGGTGGCAACCCCACAGGCCTGACCACGACCCTCGAAAGGAAGCACCAGATCTACGAAATTGCCAAGAGACACAACTTTATCATTCTGGAGGACGATCCGTACTACTATCTGCAGGTGTGATGCCAGCATTTCCGAGGGCGCACCTACGATCGGCACATGGCTTTTGGGGAGGGGAGCATGCCTGTTCCTGGAACATGGCGGTACATCCCTGAATGTGGTTTGCGGATGGACGCATTGAGTTGCCATCCCGGAGCCAGAACTGACCACTTGCATCCCCACACAACTCGCCAGTTCAACAAGCATCGCATCCCATCGTACTTCTCGTTTGACTCTGATGGGCGGGTGCTCCGTTTTGACTCGTTCTCCAAGATCTTGAGCGCCGGCATCCGCGTCGGATGGGTCTCAGGCCCAAAGGCCCTGGTCGAACGCATCGTCCTGCACGGCCAGGCCTCGTTCCTGCACCCCTCGGGCATTTCGCAGGCGGTGGTATCGTCTGTCCTGCACAAATGGGGGCATGCTGGCTTCCTCAATCATGTGCAAAGCGTGGCCAAGTTCTACGAGGGCAAGCGAGACGCCTTCATCCAGAGTGCCGACAAGTGGCTGAAAGGAGTTGCGGAATGGAACGTCCCCACCGCTGGTAAGCATCAACGGAGCATCCCTGAGCAATGGACCATCTCAGACCAATGGAGCATCCCTGAGTAACGAAACATCCTCTGACACAGGCATGTTTGTCTGGATCAAGCTGCTCGGCATCGACGACTCGTCATCGCTGATCCAGGAGAAGGCCATGGAAAAGAAGGTCGTCCTGGTGCCCGGATTTGTGAGTACCTTTGTCCCATAAGCTCGATTTTGCTGTCGGTCGGCGACTCGCCGCAAACCGACGATATACAAAGCTCCCAGCGAAGGCGGCTCCACGATCGGTCTCTGGCCTTTGGATCTGCAAGAAGATGGAGCCGCTTTGTGCGGGCTGCTTGCCGTGGCCGCCTGACGCCGTCGCCGGCTTGCCGATTCCCTGACCGCTTCGTCTTGATCGCCTCGCCTCGATCGCCAACAGGAGTTCTTTGCCAACCCCACAAAGACCCCGTACGTCCGTGCGGCCTATTCGATCGCGAGCGAGAGCGACATTGACACTGCGCTCATGCGTCTGGGCGAGCTGGTCCGCGAGGCCACGCAGCACAAGTGAGCAGCTGCTCCTCCGAAAGCGATCGTCCATCAAGTTCCCTGTCGCCTCACGCCTGCACGGAGCTCTGCCATAGTTCCCTACGCAACTGTCTCGAGCTTGTTCGGCAGCGCGGATGTCGACGGGAGCCAAAAGTGTAGACTTGCGCGTGATTGTGGCGTATATTATCTCGGATCTAGATTGTATCTAGAGGAATACTTGTGATGAACGAGAGCCCGGTTGTGTCGGTCGGTGCGGGATAATCGAGGGAGAGAGTGAATGCATGCGATAGGACACAGCCTTCTTAGTGCTGGGTGGCGCTGGGCTTGGTCTGGGCAAGCTCCAGGATTCTCGAGGCCACCTCGGACTCGGTGAGGCCCTCCAGCTGGACCTTGCGCTCGAGACCCAGGGCTGGAAATCGATAAGGTGTCCAAAGATTCGAGGCGATCGCGAGCCGATTCCAGGGAGAGAGGGGGGGGCATGCGGGGTCGAGTGAATCGACAGTCATCCGGATTCGGGTTGATGTCACGATGCAGCGCAAGCCAGTAGTGGTGGGGAGAACATTTCCAGATGGAAGTCGGGAGAACCGCGATTTGTCCAGTGATAGATTGAAAGCGATTCGAGTGCATCGCAGTGGCGTCGAGACAAGAGTCAGTCTGGTGATGGTATATCGCGTTGGAGAAGGGGGACAATCTGCGAATGACTCAGGGATGTCGCCGTGTCTGTGATGCGGGTGAGCCAGTCCACTGCCCTCGCTCGTACCATATCGTCCAAAGACACGGGCCTCGACGTTGGCAGCCTCTCGGATGAGAATGGGGAAGGCAGGGTTATCCCTCTTGATGGCGGGATAAGTGTTCTTGACAAACTCCCTGTGGGTGTTGCATCATCCGATCCGGGACAGCAACATGAACAAAAGTTGGAGGAAAGAATGAGAACATTGGCATGTGTATATCGCAGGTAGGAGGCGTATGTCGCAGGCGGTCATCGTGCTTGCAAAATGATCCATAAATATGTATCGCAAGGAGCAGGGCTTGTGCTGCTGGCGACCCAGCGCCCGTCGCCAAGAGCAACTGCTGTTGATGGATCAGAGAGGCGCACCTCACGCCCTGGCTTCCAGGAGCGGTCTGCGAGAGGTGCAGACGGATTTCCTTGAGGTGGGTCGACAATGAGCGCCAGGCAGACATCTTTGAGCTTGTTGCTGTACTTTTCTTTTTGGCACCGGGCAGGAGCGGGACGGGAGCTGTGTATGCGTGCGTGCGTGCGTGCGTGCGTGCGGAAGCGGTCGACAACGGCAGTCCGGCGATGCAGAGACAGCTCAGATCAAAGACAGAAGCCGGCTGGCGGAAAAGGCAAAGATTTTTCGCCAAAGCGCGATGGCAGGCGAGAGGCGAGGACACGGCGAGGGCACGGCGAGAGCGCACCGGCGAGAGGCAAGGAGAAAGGGAGGCGCAGGAGCAAGATCGATCTTGCGGCTTTCCTCAGCCGTCCTGGTTTGGCGTGTTGAAGGCGAGTTTGGCATCGAATGCAACAATGCCAGTTACCCACCCACAGAGCGAGAGCATGGTCGAGGGACGGACTGTAAGGGAACGCTGTCAAGCAAAACACTGTCTCAGTCAATCGCCGCGGCGCCGTATATTGAGCCATCTACTTTTTCTTGTTCTTCTTCGACTTTGCGCTCCGCTGCTTGTCAGCGTCGGCATCGACGGCGCTTTGCGATGCTGATTTCGCAGCGGATTGCATGGCCGAGCCACTGTCTTGAGGGGTTCCCTTTCGCTTTTTTGCTGACGGCTGTGCTCCATTGCCGACAGCACCGGCGCCCGACCCAGCCGGTGTTCCGGTCTGCTTGATATCGTGAGCCACCTGCTCCAGAATCCTCTCGGCCTCTCGTCTGGACATGTCCTGTTCGTTCCTGAGCGAGTCTGCATTCGGCACAACTGCGATGAGAGACTTGAATGGCGATGCGTCCCTCTCCCCCCCCCTTGTCGATCTATTCCGCGCATGCTGCATCGGTTCCATTCGATGTGAATGCGAGTCTACCTTGGATATCCTTGTTGCCCGATAGGCTGTGCTTGATGAACCGACTTGCTGACTTTGCATCGATTTTGAGTTTGGCTGGACGACGGACGAGCATGCGAAACAGGCTGAGTCTGCTTATCGATGACTCCGGCACGGCACAACTCGACCAATGTCGGCGGCGCACAGGGTCTCCATTTACCTTTGGATTTATCTTGAATATCCTTAATCTTTTGAAAGTACAGCTTGATTCGCTCCTGTATCCATGACGCCGATCAGCATGCCAGTCGATATTCGCTGCCGGCTCGTGCAGCGCGCCAATATGCCTCGAGTCAGCGTACCAGCTCCTTTGAGACGGGATGTTCTTTGGGAGAAACGCCCTGAGTTTTCAAGTAGACTGCACGGAACGTCGAGCAGAGCAACGCCCGGGCACACGAGTGGCGCCAGTTTGGGTTCGGCAAGCAGAGAGGGTGTTGTTAGATGGCCAGGTCCAACGAGCGATCGCTTCCGCTCTGGCCGCACTACTTGCTGGCAAAATGAGGCAATGGGGAGGGGGTCGGATCATACTGAATGACAGCGTGTTGAGAGCGTATGCGATGGCGATCTCGAGCTTGGCCCGGTCTATCTTTGAGAGCGAGGCGAGGTGCTGCTCCAGGGGCAGCGAAAACAGGGCTTCCAGATGGGTCTCGACGCTCTCGACGGACTCATGCAGAGCGAGTCCGGATGCGATGAGATGCGGCTCAATGTCTTCCATGGCTGCCGATTGTGTGGTGCGGACAAGGTTGCGGTTTTGCAGTGGCCGATGCGTCGCTTGATATCACGGCCAGGAGAATGGTGCAGGAACAGCGGGGCCGTCGCGGATGTGTCGTTGGCTGCGTCGTCGGTTGGTTTCGGTGTTGTTCGGAGTTGGGATGAAAGAAAAAAAGCCAACCAGCGCGGCTCGAACCGGGCCGGCGCCATTCGAGCCGAGCGGCTTCATCTGGCCAGATTTGACAATTCTCTGGCCCAAGATCGCCAACAGCGCATCATCTGCCGATCCTCCACCAGGCCCGGCGCCAGCAACAACATCAAAGCGGCACTCCTGAGAGAAGCCACCCCCCCCCTGCCAGCACCATGAATGCACTGTTCCAGCCGCGCCCGACAGCCAACTCGGCTGCCATCCAGGCGCAAAACCTGCAGAGCCAGCCGTGGATCGAAAAGTACCGCCCCAAGTCCATGAACGAAGTGGCTTCGCAGGAAGAGGCCGTTGCGGTGCTGAAGAAAACCATGGAGTCTCAGAATGTAGGCACCAGGGCGGCTCAAGCAGAGCATGTGGACCCATTGGCGCTGATGGCTTTGCTTTGATTGAGCTCGTACTGACAGCCCAGCTGCGACGATGCCCTCCCCCAGCTCCCGCATCTTCTGTTTTACGGCCCTCCAGGTAGATCGACATGGATGCCGATCAGCGCCGCGCCGGTGAATCGACTCGGGAGCTGATCGACTCGGAGCTAATACACTCGGGAGCTGATCAACGACCATACTGACTGTTTCAGGCACCGGAAAGACGTCCAGCATACTGGCGTTGGCACGGGAGCTGTACGGGTGAGTGTCCAGATCAAACAAAGTGCAACGAGCTGGAGCTGAGCGTCTCCCGTACCAACCGTCGCCGCCACTGAGACATTCACTAGCGTAGAGATAGAGGCCCACTGAACCAAAAACCTCTCTCTTGGCTCCAGACCAGAGATGATCAAGGCCAGGGTGCTTGAGCTGAATGCATCAGACGAACGCGGTATCGATGTGATCCGGGCCAAGGTCAAGGATTTCGCTCGAGTGGCAGTTGGATCATCAAAATCGAGGTGTGTGTTCTGGTATATCCTGCGCTTTGTCCGGCTGCTGTGCCCTCATTCGATGGTGATGCTTATCCACACGTCCAATTCGATAATCCGCACTCGACTCCCATGCATTACTCCGCCAGCGAGTACCCGTGCCCGCCATACAAGATCATCATTCTGGATGAGGCAGACTCAATGACAGCCGAGGCGCAGTCGGCCTTGCGGCGGACGATGGAGACCTACTCCAAGATCACTCGCTTCTGTCTTATCTGCAACTACGTCAGCCGGTAAAGTGCTCCATTCGCGAACTCCGTGGTTGCCCTCCATCCGCCGCTGATGATCTGGATATCGAGCATTTGCGTACGTTTCGTCTGGGGGGGGGAGGAAATGCATATCGGCCCGCTTTAACACGGCCGACGCTCGGAATCGAACAGCATCATCGAGCCGCTGGCCTCGCGCTGTGCCAAGTTTCGTTTCAAGCCTCTGGATCGTGTGTCCATCAAAGCTCGCCTTGACCACATTGCAAAGCAAGAAAACGTCAACTGCTCTGACGAGGTGGGCGGCGGCATTGCATTGCACTCCCGACCGACCGACCACGTATATGTGTGTCGGCCCGATGGATCCAAACTCACACGAGCATGCCGATCTATGGTTGGCCGATGAACCGTCAGGTACTTGACAAGCTGGTGGACATATCCGACGGCGATATGCGAAAGTCAATCATGTACCTGCAAAGCGCCCACCGTCTCTGTCGCGACGAGTCGACGATCACTGCCGACATCATATGCGAAATCGGCGGGGTAGGTACAAGGCATCTCTGTGCTCCCCTGGCGCTGGAGGACGGCATTTGCTGGCCGTGGCAAAGAGCGAGTCGCTGATCCGAGGGACGGTCTCTCAGGTTATTCCACAGAGCCTCGTCAGCGAGATGCTCGCTGTCTGGCAGCCTCCTCGCAATTTCGAAAGTGCCCAGAAGACGGTCGAGCGAGCTGTTCGCTCTGGCTACAGCGCCACGCAGCTCATTTCGCAGGTGTGTTCCTGTGAGTTGGTTGATTATTGGGACACATCTGCTCGTAGATTCATCTGGTTCCACACAAGCATCTATGGTGGTGGTGGTGCAGTGCGTTGGGCACTCTTGGCCAGGGACTAATATCCAGAGGTTGATTGCACAGCTCCACGACCAGCTGCTCAAAAGCGAACACATCGGCGACAAGGACAAGGCTATGATGTGCCAGCGGCTCGCCCAAGTGGACCGCTGCCTCGTGGATGGCGCCGACGAAGAGCTCCAGCTGCTGCAGCTACTCACGATGGCGTAGTTGGCCATATGGGATATGCTGCAGATGTTGCTGTCGTCGCTGCAAGTGGACAGGGCAGTGCCTTGCAGCGTCCTCATCGACCACATGGCCAGCTGAATAACACATGCACTATCGCCCAGCCCAATCTCGCGAAGCTCACTTCCGAAACACGCATCAGTGTCTCGACGGTCAACCACATTGTCGTGTTACGGGACTATGGCTGGATCGGTGTAGAGCCCAACCAGAGGACTGCTCATTGGCATGCTGATATCAGGGCAAAGTCCTCCACTCGACCGAAGGCTCGTCAGCGCCGTAGACCACCGGGTTGACCAGCGTGCCGATCGACTCGATCTCAACCTCGCAGCGGTCGTCGTGCTTGAGGACCAACTTGGGGTCCTTGCCAGTGCCAACACCTGGAGGGGTTCCAGTCAGGATCACGGTGCCGGGTTCGAGCGTTGTGCCCTGGGACAGAAACGACACGAGCGACGCAACGGGATAGATCATGTCTTTGGTGGACGAGTTTTGCATGAGCTCGCCGTTGAGTCTGAGCGAGATGCCGAGAGCATTGGGATCGGGGATCAAGGCCGTGGAGGTGATGACTGGCCCGAGGGGACAGAAGGTGTCGAACTGGAGCCAGGGACAGGGAGTTAGCCTTCATTGACAGGGCGGAGCTCGAGCGGAGGATGCGGCGATCGATGAAACGAGGCGCATCCACAGGCACGATCCGATTCGCCTTTCGCCGTTCGCCCAGAACTTACGCTCTTGGAGAAAGTCCACTGGCCGACTTGCCGCTGCCAATATCGAGCGGTGACGTCGTTGGCGCAGGTGTAGCCGGCGACATAATGGAGGGCCTCGTGGGCATTGACGTTCTTGCACCGCTTTCCGATGACGACGGCCAGCTCGGCTTCATAGTCGGCCTCGGCGTCTGCACAAACGCGGGGAACAACGATGGGCTCGAACGGATGCTGGAGGGCTCCAGGGGGTTTGGTGAAGAGCACCGGTTGGGGCGGGGGAGCGGTCTTGAGCTCGGCTGCGTGGGAAGCGTAGTTGAGCCCGATGCCCAGGAAGATGGGCACTCGTTCAAGAGGAGCTAGGAGCTTGGGCGGCAAAAGAAGAAACCGGAGCTGGATGAGCGAGATGCAAGCGCAAGCATCGTGGATATGACCCCAGTAGCTGCTCGCGATGGCGGCCCCATGGACTGCAGAGCGTCACCTTTTCGACTTTGAGCAAGGTGTTGGTGACGGAATTTGCACCAAAGATATCGCCTTCGACGACGTAGGCCTCGAGGCCGCCCAAAGCTTGCGGGAACCGACCGAGCTGGTCGACAACGGGCTGGCCATGGTAGATGCGGCCATCCTGGGCAGCAAAGCGAATCAATCGCGACCACGGCTGTTGGTGCCGATCGCAGATGAGTGCGGTGCGCTACGCTGCGACGGGAGGATCAATGTCTTGGCGAGCACATAACGCCGACAGCGCAAGGCATGGGGCACGAACCTGTCCGATCATGGTGGAAGCTCGAAAGGCCAGAGATGACGGCGGACCTGGGCTGCGGACGAAGAGAAACGATACACTATGAAAAAAATTTCATGTTAAAAAAATCAGCGAGAACGAAAAAACGCGCTCTCGGAGCCACCTCGGTCGGCGAGAAGAGCAGTCTCTGGCGAGAGACCCCCGAGGAAAGGCGAGAAGCCTCTCGCCGTCACACACACACATCCGCACACACACACACACACACACACACACACACACACTTTGCACAAGGGAGTCAACCACCTCCCATCGACCATCCCAAGAGGGATGGCAACCCCGAAGTGGACTGCCCAGAATATGGGCGACCCGGCATCCACTGTCGAAATGCACAAGGAACAAGATACTTACAGTCTATCCAGAAAGAAACGGGACACTTCCCCTTCCTGGCTTCAGATATCTGAACCCCGCTGACTGACTGTAGGCCCCAGCGAGCAAGCCGTGAGATTGTTTCCCGTCCTGGTTGGCAATCGAGTGGTTTTGGTTGGTTTCGGGAGCACAGTCTTGAATACACCCGGTCGATCTCCTGTGGCGATGATCGACTGGCATACCGAGATCATGTTCCTGGCTGCATTGATGTCTCGATCCCACAGCGTATGGCAGCTTGCACAGCTCCGGACAAAGTGTGGTTTCTCGATATCAAGATACTCGGGTGACTCGAGTCGCTTGAATTCCCGGCAATGTGAGCACACCTGGGATGTGTTGAACTCGTTCACCGAGCACACATGGATCTTGGAGACGGATCGGTCTGGTGGCCGTCTCTGGTGGTGGTGGAACTGCTCAAAGTACTTGGCAAACCTGAGTCTCCTGGCACTGGATGCATATCCCTTCCCCTGTTTCTACGATGCATTCCCAAAGGCAATCACCACCTCGGTCTCCGGTGGTGCCTGGTCGATGACTTGCTTGCACATCTCGTGGACGGTGCGCTGTCGCTTGCTGTGGAGATCCAGTCGCTTGAATCACCGTCGCCGGGTCAGGCTGAAGTACAGCTGTTTGTCCAGCATGTCTCCATCGAACACATGGCGAATGTATTGCAGGAAGGAAGCCAACCCAGGGATCTTGGGGCTCGGTGTGGTGCTCATCCATTGCTGCAGACCAAGGGCCTTGTGGGTGCTCTGGATCCACTTCATCACCTGGGTGGTGACTTTAGCTTGGGAGCCATCAGTGCGAGAAAATAGCGACGATGGCTGGTTCTGCCCTTGGGGAAGAAAGAATCTCCTCAAAACCAGCGCATTTTGGGCTGGCAGAGATACTGCGCAGTGGCGTCCTTGATTCAGATCCAGAAACGCATCGCTCGCTCAATCAGTCGTGGGAAGACATCTTGTCAAGGTGAGTCTTGCCTGATAGCCAAACGATCATGTCATCTCGCTGACACACAGCCACGCTTGACTAGGTTTCCAACCAGAGAGATTCAGACAGTGGTGGTTCTTGTCCGCAATCGGAGTGGAACTTCCAACAATGATACAATTGGTCATTCCTCCACACCAATTGCTCACCACCACCGTCAATCGGCTCAAGGCGATACCAAATGCCGTCAACCGACCATGGCTGGATTCCAACTTTTGCTGCGCCACATACAACGTGACTTTCAGGTGACCGAGATGGACAGCCGCGAGGGGCCGGAAAAAATTGATAGTGATATGGGCCCTTTGGTTGCACAGACCGGTGGCGCCAAGAAAGAAATCAAACAGGTCGAACAGGTCGAGCAGGTCGAGCTGGTCAAACATCGGCTGGGTATCCGCCGAGCATTCCTCGGGTATCTGCGGTGGATACGCAAGGAAAGCACTCCCCGACCTGCAGCACACCCCCAATGGATGGACTTGTTTCTCTCGGTGTCGCTCCCACAAAGTAGATTTCATTGGCCATCTGCCTTTTGGAGTGGTCCGTATCGCGTTTTGTGAAGGGGCCATGACAAGCACCGCCCCCGGCCCCTGCGCGAACGCAGAGGGGGATACCCTGGCATGGAGATGTCATTGGTCGTCTGGGCACACGCGGCGCTTCCACCCAAGGTCAGCCGGGTACCCTCAGCCCTCTCCCTCTCCCTCTCCTGGCTGGAGGGGATACATCGCAGGGTATCCGCCGGTCGCCTCGGAGATGCAGCAACCCGCCGCGAAGGAATTCGTATATATATGGCCCCGTTGCCGGCTCACTGTCATGTTCTGCACCGAGGCCCACCCGCTCAAAGCTATTTGATCAAATCAAAGCAAGTCAAATCAATCTAACCTACGATGCCCCAGTTCCAAACGACCCGATGCGCCTTCGTTGCGAGCGAAAACAAGAGGCGGTGCGCCGGCACTGCTCTCGCCACGGGGAAGCTCTGCAATGCCCACAGCGGCCAGAGCATTGATGGTCGCTGCCCTTACGGAACCGACGTTTCCAACTTCACCAAGCAGTGCAAGTGGGGCTGCATGAAAGGCTGGGATGGCTGCCGCTACCATGGCAAAGAGATCATTCGAGGTATGCCATGCCGACTTCTTCCCACGCTGCTTGTTGAGGAATCAATCCCAGCGTCGAGCAGCCACCGCCAGCGCAACTCCTTGGATTTCTGCTTGGGGCCTTGGGCATGGCTCTTGACTAAACTTGTGCGCATGTCTACAGGCCTCACGGTCATGAGGGAAGCCAGGTGCCCCTACAAAACAAAGAAATCGGGCTTCCGCGAGCAGTGCAGGCTCTACTGCGTCGACGGCTTCGACGGATGTGAGTGGCATGGCACCCGCATCCAGGTGCATCATCTGCCCAGAATTCGCCACGGCTCCTCGGCCGCCATGCAGGTCGTGCCCTTCTCGGACGACGACGATGTCGATGACAACGGCAGCCAAACGGACGAGGACGAGGGCCTTCAAGCCTCAAACCCGCAGGGCGGCAACGGTCAAGACATGACCGAGATGGTGCAGCTGTTCCAACAGCTCCTCCAGATGACCCAAGCATCCGAGCTCTCGGCCGCTACGCTCAACAAGGAGGTGAGTGAGCCCAGCCGGTTTCTCCTGGCTCCTGATAGTCGTTAGCAGCGTGGTAGTGGACAGTCATTGACGCTTCCCCCGTCGTCTGACAGCTCAAAAAGATCGTCGGCAACGCCAGAGCCAGTGATTCCTCCGCAAGCTTCAGCGGCGGATCCAAGAGAAAGTCGACCAGAGACTAGGATGCAGGATCCTTGGGCAGAGAAACAGCATTGATCATGAGCGCTCATCATGTGGTCTTGTTCAGCCGACCGAAACAACCGGTGGCTCCTGCTTTCTGAAATACAGCGAATTGCGCCGCAGACGAGTCTGCTGCTGTTGCCATCGTGTGGGCGTGTGGTTTCGATGGGATTCGCAGTCACTGTGGAGCTGTCACCGACGACATCGACTGCACCAAGCATCATCCAATGCAGCACAGCAGGGAGACAGCAGGGAGATGACCAAGAGATAACAGGGAACGCCGAGTCACCCATTTGCTACGGATTTCGGGATTTCCCGGACTTTTAGTATCAGAAGACAGGTGGTTTAATGAAGATAGAGATGAGGGGTGAGGGGTGAGGGGTGAGGGGTGAGGGGTGAGGAGTGAGATGGAAAGTGGACGGCGAGTCCCGCGCTCGCTGGAGAAAGGGGGGCGAGACAGTGCCAATGGTCTTGCCAGGACAGCTGGAAATCCGACTCCAAACAGGTATAAAACAACAGCGCAAAGCAAAATACTCGCGTGGGGGGTGGTTGGTCGATGGCGGGAACTGCCACATAAAGATCGATCCCACCCTGGCGACTCGCTGTTTGGAAGAGGGTGATACACCCGACATTCTCTCCCACCCGGAACTCGCAGCTGGATCTTCTAGAGGTACTCGGAGGTGCTGGCAACAAAGCTGAATCCACGGAACAGCTGGCTGTGTCGCTCATCCATCAACTCGGGAGGGAGGTCCTGGCTGGGCGACTCGAGTGGCATGGACGTAAAGTGCGAGTCAAA
Source organism: Polychytrium aggregatum (assembly GCF_025602895.1). NCBI lineage: Eukaryota > Fungi > Chytridiomycota > Chytridiomycetes > Polychytriales > Polychytrium > Polychytrium aggregatum. The sequence goes on along the minus strand of NW_026516311.1, from coordinate 88,229 downwards.
GTTGGCAAGGAGATCGGTGGAACTGGTCTACACACCGACATGAAAGAGCACAAAGCGAGCGTCAGTAGTCCAACAAGAACAAGAGGCGGGGAAGACAGCATGGGTGCAAGAAACCAGCAAGTCGGCAGCGTGGACATCAAACGCACCGCTCCGAGTGGCTTCAAGGGCACATCCACATCGAGATTGGCGAGCTTGGTCCAGTTGATTTTGCGGTAGAAGCCGTGTTTCTTGATTTGAGCCACTCCGTTGTCACCGTGGCCGAGTCGCTGAGCCGGGTTCTTGCGAAGGAGCTATGAACGCAATGGCGCGACAGTGAGTGGAGGGGATTGCGGTGTTCGGTACAGCACACGACGAAGCGCAGGTGCACACTGCCATGGCGCATCAATCAACAGTCCATCATGACTTCGAGAAGAGTGGCCGCTCGACTATCCATCATATAAGCAGCCTCTCCTGTGCGGCGCTGGCCGGCGGCGATGTGCTGGATTGGAGCAGCAACACCAGAAGCACGGCAGGAGGTCGCATCGTGCCATGAATCTTGCGCCACGAAGCCAGCATCGACAAGCGCAGTTCAGACCCGACAGCGACGCACCTTGATCAGCAGATCCTTTGCAAACGATGATATGTAGTTTGGATACGTGATTTTCTTGTTGAGGATACTGTCCATGACCTTCTTGCGATTGTTGCCGCTGAACTGCGGGCCGTGCGAATGAGATTTGCAGATGAGTCGGTGGATTATGGCGACAGGTCAGTGCTGGCTGCGGTTCGGGACGCACGATAAACTTACGGGCGGCGATCCAGTGATCATGTCATATATCATGATGCCCAGGGACCAGTAGTCAACAGTCTTGTCATAGGCTGTGCTTTCGTTGATGGTTTCTGGAGCCATGTATTCGACTGTTCCGCACACCGTCCGGGCATCGACGGCGACCTTAGAGAGGCCAAAGTCAGTCAGAACCACATGGCCGTCCTTGTTAAGGAGGACATTCTCGGGCTTCAGGTCCCTGATGGTTGTAATGAGGCACAAAGATAGTAAGCGATGGTGTCAGGGGCCGGGGTTTCTATCAGGTCCCAGAGCTGAATTGGGCAGTTTAGCTGAGATACGAATTGTCACTGCGAGTGCAGTTTTGACGAAACTGGAGCGTATCAAGTCGCCAGGCATTCGACTGAATGTCAGGATGAGCGCACCTGTAGATGATGCCGAGGCTGTGTAGGTGCTCCAGGGCAAGGATAAGCTCGCTCGAGTAGAAGGCTGCGACGTCCTCAGAGACCATCTTCTCACGGGCGAGATAGCTAAACAGCTCGCCGCCTTGGCAGTAGTCCAGGATCAGATACAGCTTGGACGATGTCTGGAAGGCATAGTGCAGCTTGACGATGAAGGGATGCTGCACCCGCTCGAGGATGGAGCGCTCGGTGATGGTGTGCTCGGTTTCCTTGGCGTGGATCACGATCGAGGCCTTCTTGAGCACCTTCATGGCGAACAAATGGCTGTTGGTCTTTTTCTTGACCAGGAAGACCTTGCCATAGGCACCCGTCCCGATGACGCTCATGATATCAAAGTCGGCGAGCCCAACCCGGCGCTTCACCGGGGCGCCATTCGGGATGGCAGGGGCGCCGTCGCAGTCACAGTCGATGGCACCCGGCTGTGGAATTGCAGCAGATAGCTTGGGGTCGGCGGCCTGGTCATCGTCGTCGGCATCAGGGGCGACGTAGTCAAGAATGTTGACGACTTGCGATTCGTCCAGGTCGTCGAGGAATGGCGAGGCGACGAGATCGCCGCCGATGCTGCGAGAGGACAGTGCTTGGCCCAAGGGACGAGCAGGGGCAATGATGTCATCGGAGTCGGAGTCGAAGCCGTTCTCACGATCGAGGCGGATGGTGGGCACGACACCAGCAGGGACCGAATTGGAGCCAGGATCATGGTCGTCGGCCCCGACAGCCGGGGCAAAGTCGTCGTCGAATTCAAAGACCGTTTCGGTGTTGGGCATGACTGTGGTGGAAGCTGGCTGGCTGGCGACAGCAAAGCGGTGCAGACCAGGGCAGAGGCCGACGGACAAGCAACCAAGGCCAGCCGGCGGCAATCCTCGCAGGCTTGGGGACCAGAAAAAAAAAAATCGACAGGCTCACCACACATCACCGACCACACATCACCGACCACACATCACCGACCACAGACAGACAGGAATTGCAGCCAATACAGAGACAACGGTGGAGGAGGCTTTTCTGGCCAGTTGGAGAGCGGCGCACATGGACTGTGGGGCTGTGCCGGCAGGAGCGCGGCGATTGGATCCGCCGAGCGTGGCAGCGCGCCTCTCCACGGGGCTTGCCGCGCGTGCCCGCTCGCACAGACTCACACAGACACGCACATGCGCTGTGGCGCGTCCCGCCACCTCCGCCGGATCCAATCGCCGCGCTGGCCTTTGTCTGGGCATCGACGCTGTGCTGCAGCCGCCGAAGCCATGTTGAGAGCCGTCCCGGCATCCCAGCCTGATACGGATCAATCTGGCACACCGCAACACAGCGAACTTGATATGAACGGGACGCTTTCACACGCAGATGGCTTGTGGATCGGTTGGTGTTGATCGATCTGGCCGAACGGCTTTGATCGGTACCCAAACCAGCGATTTTCTCTTTGCTCTGCGTATTCCTCTTTCATCCCAGGTATGTTTTCTTGCTCTGACCTGCAGTGACTTGCAGCGACTGCATCTACAGCGATTCGCTGGTCCCCATCGTGCCCACTTGACCGAGTGTGTGATACGATCCGACAACGCCGTGCTTGTCTGAATGAGACGATGTGTCCCATCGTTTATTCAACACGATGTACAGCGCCCAGTCCCAGATACGAGAGATGTCAGAGAAGCGGCTATGCATTGGATCGTGCCGGATTCACCCGACAGTGGCACACCCAAGAACGACAAACTCACTGAATGCACAAACCCAACGAGAAGAGCATCACATTAGCGAGCAATCACCGGCGCAGCCCTTCGCTCGCCCTCCCTGTCAAGCTCGATCGAGAGTGTAGCCATATCCTGAAGGTACAGATGATCAGGAGCACGCTCGAGGAGAATATCAATGCCTTCGGCAATGTTTCTCCCGCGCTCCGAACCGTCAACTTGCATCGTCATCTTTGGCTTCCCTTTCGGCCCCAGCCGGCCCCGCCCCTGCGCCCAACCCGCAGCCGGGCCGTGCCGCCCGCCCGAGCGCGCTGATTGGGCGTGGCTGCGTGCATCCCGACATGCAATCACGTGTGCGGCATGCTTCCTGGACCGGCTCCGATCCGGGCGGGCACATCGGGCGGGGGCCGGGACGGCGAGCATGGACGAAAGCGGGCGCTGGGAGAGCGAGGGGGGGGGGAGAGATTACGAGAGCGAGAGGGTGAGCAAAGGTACTCGCCGCAATCATCACTGAAGGCAGTCATGATACGGAGCCAGCACGCATGTCGCCAAGTATCGGCGCAATTCCTGCATGGCGGGCGGCAGTCCGGGACATGCTCTTCCCACGCGCATGAGCACGGGCAGATTTCGGGTGGGCCGTCGGCAGCAAAGCCGTGCTGGCGCTCTTCTCCGGCTGGGCGGCGGTCGGGTGGCAAGTGCGTGTGCGGACGGAGCATGACGGCCCGGGCGGCGCAACATAAAGCCTTGGGGATCGGCCGCTCCGTCCCATCCAGCACATTCCATCTCCGAGTCGGCGCATCCAACGCATCCAACGCATCCAACACATCCATCCGCCCAACACTGCCAATCTATCCACCATGGCCGAGTCGCACTCTAACGGCGTCGAAACACGAACCGACATTGTCACCCTCACCCAAACCATCCTGTCGCAGCAGCAGCAACACAAGGAAAGCACCGGTGACCTGACCATCCTGCTCTCGTCCTTGGCCTCGGCCTGCAAGTGGATCTCCAATGTTGTGCGCAAGGCCGAGCTGCTCAAAGTGTAAGCATCGCCTGCGTCTTTGCCCATCATACTCGTTCCTGCTCGCTCCTGCTCGCTGGCGGCTGCTCATGTTGGCTGGGGTGATCGCCAGCCACGGCGAAAGCACAGCAGAAACGATGGCATCCCATCAGTACCGCTCGAACGATGGCATCCCCATCAGTACCGCTCGAGCAATTGATTCCTCGGCCTTCGACTCGTGCTGACGGCTCCATCTCTCCTTGCTCCTGTGCTGCAGCCTGGGCATGACCGGAACCACCAACGTCCAGGCCGAGAACGTGCAAAAGCTCGACATTCTCTCCAACGAGATCATGATCAACATGCTCCGCGGCTCCGGAAAGACCGCTATCCTCGTCTCGGAGGAAAACGAGGAGGCCATCTTCATCGACAGCAAGCTGGGCAAGTACTGCGTCGTCTTTGACCCTCTCGACGGCTCGTCCAACATTGACTGCGGCGTCTCCATCGGCACCATCTTTGGCATCTACAAAGTGGTATGTTCAGTCGTCGGAGCGAATCCACGCCAGTCCGGTGCAGTGCCTCGCGCTGCATGCTATGCATTGCCTGCTGCTGCTGCTGCTGCTGCTGCTGCACACCTGCTGTCGCTGACCGCCCGTTGCTCTCTAACCGCAGAACAAGATCGGAAACCCCAGCCTCGCCGATCTCCTGCGTCCCGGACGGGAGATGGTCGCTGCTGGGTACTGCATGTACGGAAGCTCGACCGTCCTGGTCCTCACCACCGGCAAAGAGGTCAACGGATACACCCTGGATCCCAACATTGGCGAGTTTGTCCTGACTCACTCCAACGTAAGTCGGCCGTTCCCAGACGCGTCGTCGATCAACCCGGGACTCCACGTTCCTCCGACTTGCCCGTTGCTGATCGCTCGACTTCTGCACCTCTCCCCTACTTTGTTCCATGCAGATCAAGCTCGGTCCCAAGAAGATCTACTCGTGCAATGAAGGCTATGCCAACACCTTCGACCCCGCCGTCAAGGGATACATTGACTCGCTCAAGTTCCCCCCGCCCGGCTTCCAGGGCAAGTTCACGCCCTATGCCGCTCGCTATGTCGGCTCGATGGTTGCGGACGTAAGTACCGGCGGCCATTGCATGCACTTGGGAGGGAGACGAATGGCCTGCCCTGACACAATATCATGTCCGGCAACGTGCCCGTCTGATGAAACAGTGCGTGGCATAGACCGACATCCGAGCATCGTGCACTACTCGCTCGCCAGTCGCCGCTGCTGACGGCTATCGTCGCTCTGCCTCTGCATCATCCTCAGGTCCACCGAACACTGCTCTATGGAGGTGTTTTCCTGTACCCCGGCGGCAAGCTCCGTCTGTTGTACGAGGGCTTTCCCATGTCCATGCTCGTCGAAGCCGCCGGCGGCAAGGCTTCGACCGGCCGCCAGCGCATCCTTGACCTGATCCCCGATGACATCCACGCCCGCTCGGGCATTTTCTTGGGCACTGCTTCGGAGGTTGACGAGATCGAGAGACGATACCGCGAGCTGGATGCCTCCAACCAAGCCTAATGCGTGCAATAACGCGGCACAGCACAGGTTTCGGCTTCTGTCTGCTCATCAAGACGCACTCCCACCGTTTTTGAAGCTTCATCCTCCCATCATTTGAACCACCCGCAATACAATACGATCCTGCAAAGTCACCGCGAGCCCACGGCCTTATTCTCGGATCGACCACAGCGAGGATGTCTGGGGATGACATCGCGTGAGTGTGAGCCCCTGGAGGATATGATATGTAGTCAGAGGCAAAGGCAGAGCCAGGGCCGAGCTTGGATTCAGGGTTATAGAAAGGTGTATTGGTGAGGGGGCAGACTGTGGGTCCGTCCTCCAGGATAGTGCAGAGCCACTGATCTCTGCCGACGACCGCAAGAGAGCAGCAAAGTTGGAATGACAAGGTCATAGAAGTGCAGTGCGAGCAAGACAGGACCCGAGGAGGCAACAAATACAAATACGCATCCAAGAGAGGCGTGAACGCCGAGACATGCAGGGGACACATGCAGCAAGTGCGTCATCGGCGCATGCCAAAGACAAAGAAAAGGTGTGTTGCGAGAATTCTATGAGATCGCGATACTGACCAGATCGCTGGCCAAGGCTCTTGGCCAATATTGCTTGACCACCAGAGCCAGTGCCCGCATCGGGGCGGAGGGGCGTTTGGGAGATACGTCCTTGCTGGAACTCGCCCCGGCAGAGCCACAGCCCTCCATCATCACGGACTACAGTCGCAGATCATTTGCCTCCCACGAGACTGTACAGGAACCGGATCCACGAGTCCATCAAAACCTTCACAATCATGCCCGTCTTCACCGAGCCGAATCCGACGAGTTGGTATCGCTCAAACAAAATGCGCGCCGCCTGTCCGGGCTGCTGCTGGATCATCGCCGAGGCGTCGAATGGACTGGTGGGCTGCGTCCGGAGGGGTCTCGCCAGCGACTCGTCCGAGTCGGGCGGCAGCAGCGTGCGCGCTACTTGATCGACCGTAGGAGTGCTCGACGGTCGCTGGGTCGGGGCCAGGCCAAACCGATGCGATGCGTTGTGCAGCAACAGAGGCCCCACAGTTCGCGTGGGCGACATCAGTGCATCGTAGCACTCGGCATCATCGTCATCGTCGTCGCTGTCTGGATCCGAGCCGTAGTCATGGCCCAGCTCGTCCCTCGAGTCAAAGTCCTCTCGGTCGGCCTCGTGGGCAAGCTCCTCCTGGTCGTAGCCTTCTTCGGCCTCGACATACTCGTCCTCGTCGCCCGAGAGATCGACAACGCCCATCTGCTGGCTCTTGATGGGGATGGCCACCCGCTGGAACGATGTCTTGGTTGCGTCATCGAGCTCCTCGAGCAGCGAGCGCTGCCGATCCATCGACACAAGCGACGGAATGTTGGTGATATCAGTATGGACCTGGACAGGTGGTGCGCTCCCCGGAGGCTTAAATGTTGTCGTGAGCAGCGTTTTCAGTTTTGGCGACGACCGCTTGGCCTTGAGGGGCTCCGAGGGCTCGGTTGGCGTGCAAACGGGTGGGCTCGATGCCTGATCCCTCAATCGACCAGAATCCAAGTCGCTGGATGGACGGGGGCCGCCACGGCGCTGGGTCTCGGAAACCAACAGCGACTCGCGCGAGGCCATGGAAATGAGCGACAGAGCCGGGGACGACACCACGGGGGACGGAGGCACCACCCGCAGACTGAGCTCCGCAATCTCCTCAGCGAGGGCCTGGTTCCGGGCCTGGTGCTCAAAGAGCTGCAGCGTCAGCTCGGCAATGTGGAGGGCCTGCTTTTCGCTCAGCTCCTTGTAGGTCTGTCGCTCGCGCTTGATGCTGTCGAGGTCGCTGTTCTTGACCTGGTCGAGCTCGGCCTTGAGCTGCTGGACTCTGCGCTCCTCCTCCCGCTTGGCACGCTCGAGTTTGGAGTTGGCCGTCTGAAGGTCCTTGACTGTGCTGGAGAGAGTGTCGATGCGGGAGGCATCGAGCTGCTCGATCGAAGCCGACTCTCGGAGCCGTGCCATCTTCTCGCTGACGAGCCGCGAGCGGTCGGACTCGAGCATGACCGTGAGATCCTCGGCCTTGGAGAGCTGGAACCGGAGATCCTCAATGTCGCCCAAGAGCTGGTCGACCTGGCCTCGGTGGTCGATCTCGGACTTTTTGTGTTGGTCGAGGGTTGCCTGGAGCTGCGTCTGCAGGTCCGTGTTGCTCTTTTCGAGAAAGATGACGTACTCGGACAGGTCCGTCTGCGAGGGCCGTCGGACTCGCTCGGAAAACTCGGGAGAGCTCGACAGCCGCTTGAAGGCGGCGGCACTGGAGCTGGACTTTTGCTTGACATGGCGACTGGGCTTGGGCTTGGAAAGTCTCGGCCGGGTGACAATCGGGGCCGGTATCGGACGCAGCAGCCGATTGGAGTCGGGCGATGGTGGCGACGAGGATGGGTCGCTGGTCTCGATGACTTGCGACACTGGCGCTGTCGAGGGGAATGCTCCAGGCAACGGCGGCGGCTCGGAGGCGCTGGTATCGGAAAACGATGGCGGGTGGAGGGAGGCTTTGGAGTCGTCAGCGAGCTTGAGGCTGTCGTACTCGGTCGCCGCCGCGGCTGCAATTTTGGCATACTGCTCGGCCTTCTCAAAGGGATTCACATGTGCAAGAGAGGCCCGGAGAATGTCCTTGGCCGGGGTTGGTGGCGGGGAGGCAGTGGACTTGCTGAGCAGGTCTTCGTAGGCTTGCTTGAGCGTCGAGTTGGCTTGGAGCAGATTCTGGCCGATCTCGGCGGCGATGTTGAGGTCTGGTGTTGGCGCCAGCACACATGAATCAGATGAGAGGGGCGGCCGAAGGAGACGATATGAACATGTGCCTGTATCGCAGCAGGATCCATGGAATACGCCGACTGGGCAAAGGAGCAGCTGGGCATGCCCACAGGAGCCGAGTCCAGTGCTCTGCCTTCTTCCCCCCCCCCAGAGAGTCCGGACGACCCGAATGGCGAGTCCGTCATATCGTTGGGCGAGAGGTGGGGGAAACTCACCTCGCTCTTTGAGCCTCAAAAGTGCATGTGCTTGCTTGAGGGATCGCAATAGCTGCAGCGCATCGAGCTTGGCAAGGACGGCCTCGTCCACATCGCTCGAGTCCGAGAGCGGGATGCCGTCGAAGGGCGGCAGGTCGTGCGAGAGAAGCGTCTCCATAGCGGATACGCAGAAAGATAGATGGCGGCGTGGTCGGGCGAGCACGCTCTCGATGGCGGATAGAGCCGATGTCGCCAGAGCCCGGCGAGGTCGACTTTGTCAGACAAGGCGAGCCATGGGCGGTTCGAGCCGATGCGCAGCAGGCGGCCTGATATCAAGGCGCCGACGCTTGCGCCGGGGTATCGACTGGCGCAACGACATGGCTCCTCCGCTGGTGCTCATGGTGGCAGAGAAGGTGCGTGGCAGCGACGGCAGATACGAGACGGTGGTGGTGGTGGTGGTGGTGGGTGGGAGGAAATGCCGCTCCTGGCGTCTGCACGATCGTATCATCTGCACGATCGTATCATCTGCACGATCGTATTATCGGCTTGATCGTATTATCGGCTTGATCGTATCGTCTGCAGTGTCTGTCGAGTCCGCTCACTGACCAGCCCACTCGATCTCTCTTCCGCACGCAGCCATCGCTCGCCGAGAGCATAGCCAAGATCCTATCGTCTGGAGAGGTACGCCCTTTGCAGCTTGCGTGCGACAGCCCACGCTTCCGCTCCATCGGCCTGGGCTGGCTTGCTGATCCTTGGCTCCTGGCCCATCTGCTCCCGCTCATATTCCCAGTGCGTCTCGCGATCTGGGATCAGCTGCAATGTTTGGGAATATACCGCCAAATTTATGTGTGAGCCCGCGCAGTACCGGGTGACCTCGGTGTTGGGTAAGGTGCAGGTGTTGGGTTGGTGTTTTGGGCCGCCGAGTTCTGGATATCGCTCCAGAACAATAGCTGGCTGGTCGGTGGGATTTCGCTTGCGCCAGTGCACACTTGGATATTGGCGCTCGCACCGAATATATGCAACTGCTGCATGCTGATTCGCCCGATATCTCGCTTTCATTGCTCGCGTTCAGGGCATGTCTTTTCATGCGACTTTCCAAAGGTGCGTTCTGTTCCGTCCCGTCAGACTTCTGACTCGCCATTCGCACATTGCACCAGCAGTGTCGCTGACGTTGCTGGAACGATTCTGTATTATCTTTTCGTATGCGGCCCCGCGGTCAATTGTGATGCGTGCCAACGCCGACTGCCGCAACCCAGAAATATAACAACTGGGAGTCGGTCCCGCCCATCGAGCTGTTTGAGGCCCCTGTCGAGCAAGTCGAGGCCAACCCAAAGAGCCGCATTGTTCAGCATCTCGTCAACGAATCGAGAGGGATGGACTACCTGATCCTGTGGCTGGACTGCGACCGCGAAGGCGAGAACATCTGCTACGAAGTCATTCGGTGCGTCCGCAACGGCTTCAAACCTCGGGAGCGCACCAAGGGGCCCAAAACCTATGCCACCACCGACATTGGTGCCGACGAGCGAATCTTCAGAGCAAAGTTTTCAGGTATGGTGGGAGCTCGGCGCCTCTCGCACTGGACAGCTTTGTATCCTGGACCAAGCCCTTGGCTCTCAAACCCGCCTCTTTGTCGAGCCAACTCACGATGGTGACGTCAAGGTGAGTGTGCTCTTGGATGTGCCGCTAACACAGCCCCTGCTTAGCTATCACATCGTATGACATCAAGCGAGCGCTGCGACACCTCGTTGCCCCAAACGAAAACGAAGCCAAGGCCGTGGATGTGCGTCAGGAGCTCGATCTGAAGGTACCACTCATGGGTGCTTCCCACGGTATTGCGAGGATGATAAAGTCAGACCATTGACGCTGAGAGACCAAGCAGCGAGACGCAGCGCCTCGACACGAAGAGCAGTCCCGCTCGTTTGTTGTTCAACTTTGTTGTCCTTTTGTCTCTGTTCTTCAGATCGGATGCGCCTTCACCCGGTTCCAAACTCGGTTCTTCCAGGGCAAGTATGCCAACCTGGACTCAAGCTTGATATCGTTTGGGCCCTGCCAGACGCCAACGTACGTCCACATCCGTGCTCGTAAACGGTCATTGGGGCCCTGTTCCGAAAGCAGGCAACGTTCACTCAGCCAAAGCGGAGATGCGGGGTTGTCCCCGCTCAATCGGTCGGAGGGGTCGGCTGGGTGGCATTCGATGGTCTTGCGATGTCTGTCAGCCGATAGACTATAGAGTGTACTCACGGCGTCAATATTGGTATGCAGCCTCGCACTGTGCGTCAAACGGCACGACGAAATACTTGGTGTAAGTGGGCTGCTGCAGATCCAGACCGCGTGGTAGAACGGATCAATTTGGAGACACTCTGCATCGGACCGAAGGAACCATTGCCAGCAGTTGCGTCAGCGACCATCAAATCTTGACAGCGCCGCCATTTGCTCGATCCTCTATTTATCGCCCAGTTCGTCCCAGTGCCGTACTGGACCATCACAGGTCAGATCAAGGTGGCCAGACGGACCATCACGATCACTTGCGAGCAAGGCCGCATGTTTGACCGAAACCACGCCATCGGCATCAAGAACTCATTCAAGGTCCCGGCCAAGGCCAAGTGCGTACTGTGATTGCACGATCACGCAACGACGACTGCCCAGTCGATCGCCACACGGAGACACAGGCATGCTCATGATTCTGCCGATGATCACTCTCACTCTCTGCCTTGCAAATCAATGACGGGCTCGTGGGAATCCAGGGTTGTTGCCATCGTATCTGAGAAGCGCACGGTACCGCCGCCTGTAGCCCTCAACACCGTGGAGCTGCTCAAGAGCGCATCGGCCTGGCTCGGCATCAGTCCAAGCGATGCAGTGAGTGTACATTTTGGCAAAGAGTGTCGCAGACACGTCTCCCACCATTGCAACTCCATATCATCGCAATCGGTTGCAGGGTATGCTACTAATGCCACCTATTCCACAGATGTATATCGCCGAGCGGCTGTATATGCAAGGCTACATCTCCTATCCCAGAACAGAGACGTCAAAATATCCCCTACACTTTGACCTCAAGGCAGCTCTTATCATTCAGAAAGAGCACTCGCAGTGGTGTGTATGGCGCGATGATCGCTTCATTTGGCCATATATATGCATGGCAGCTGGATTTCCCTTGCCATACTTTGCTTCTCGCCGCCCACCACATTGTCACTACTCTGTGGTCTCCTCGGACTCTCCGACGCAACGACTCTGGTAGACCATCAATTCCAACTGATTGATTCACACACACGCAGGGGTGTTTATGCTCGTGACATTCTGGACAACACCAATTCATTCTCCATCTCGACCGGACAGGACCACGGAGACCATCCGCCAATGTACGTCGTGACTTGAAAGTGCTGCTGCATTGGTTGAGCAATGATCGCTGTCTCTGTCCATCATGTGTTCCGTCGGTCTACTGACAGATACCCGCTGCCATCTGTGCGCCAGCACCCCAACTCGATGCGCCGAGGAGATGGAGCTTGGGGGCGGCGACCTCTGGAGACTATACGACTTTATCACACGGCACTTCATCGGCACTCTGTCGCCGAGCCTTCAATATGCCAAAACCACCGCCCGGATTGCGATCAGCGGAAGCGACTCGGATGTCCATTCTGCCACCTTTCATTTCAGCTGCAGCAGGGTCAAGAAACCCGGTTTCACCAATGTGATGCACTGGAAGTCCATGTCCGACGAGATTCTGCCAGCCGAGATCCAAGAGGGCTCGGTGTTTGATGTCGTCGACATTGCCATGAAGGAAGGCAAAACAGAGCCCCCGGAGTACTTGACAGAAAGCGATCTTATTGACCAGGTCGGTGCGTCTCCCCGCCTGCATGTCCGAGCAGCCGATGCCACTCCCATCGATCGTCGAATGACGGCTGTTGGCTGACTATCGGCGCTTTCAATCCTTTCAGATGGAGAAGCTGGGCATCGGTACGGATGCGAGTATGGCTGTGCACATATCAAACATTGTCAATCGAAAATATGTGCAAGTAGGTTTGCCCGCTGCACGTCATCGAAAGGGCGCTGACATAGCTGGCGGAGGAGCGATTGATATAGTTTGGCCAAAGAGCGATTCGATCCTGCCGATGCACTGACCAGCAGATGCAACACTAGATCCATGGCAAGCAGCGATACTTGGTTCCGACGAATCTCGGCATCGTCTTGATTCATGGATACCAGAAAATCGATCCGGATCTGGCGCTGCCGACGTGAGTGCCTTACCAGGGTGCATTTGCATCCTGTTGTGACATCGGCTGGCTGGATACGCTCAAGGCATTCACGACAGACTCCGAAAGCGAGTGTGTCTCCATCGCTTGGCTCTAACGATCGGAATGTTGACATGCTGCACCGGTGGTGGATTGTATATATGAACCTCCTTCGAAGGCTCCGCTCATCGATGGAGGCGCGGATCAAACTGATTGCCGACGGCAAGGCCAAGTACTCGGATGTTCTGAAGGAGGCCATACAAGTATACTCGTCAAAGTTTGATACGTTCACCAAGAAGGTTCGAGCCTCTCTCTGATGCTAGCTTTCGCGGAAACAGCAACCTCTGTTTGGAACCACTGCTGTGGACCAGCACCGATACTGATGCGGCCACGTCCACCCTTGATTCAGATCGAGAACATGGATCACCTCTTCGAAGCCACATTTTCTCCTCTGGCGTCCTCTGAGAAGCCATTTTCCAAGTGTGGCAGGTGTCTGCGCTACATGCACTACATCAACCTGAATCCTCCCCGACTGCACTGTCGCAATTGCAACGACACTTACAGTCTGCCACCGAACGGCAACATAAAGGTAGCTGTGCCCTTTCGGCCTCTGATCCTCCTCCATCTTAATTCGCATAGCTTCATTTTCCGGTCAACATAGACCACCATCCTCACGATTCCGGGGCTCATATTGGTGCTTTCCCGCTGATATGCCATCCGCTCTGCGATATGCTCGCTGGGCCACTCATCACCCTGCTTCTTATTGTGATCCGCCAGCTTTTCAAAGAACTCAAGTGCCCCCTTGACAACTTTGAACTCATCATCTTCTCGACCGGCAGCAAGGGGAAAGGGTATCCTCTCTGCCCGATGTGCTACAACGCCCCTCCATTCGAGAACATCGAGCCAGGTAACCGACAGTTGCACGGCGACTCGATTACATCAGGTGCAATCGCTCGCCAAGGCGCCTCAAACGTCGTCCACCTTAATGTCAGCCCGACTGATCCATAGCTACAATCACACCGCAGGGATGGGATGCAACGCTTGTGTTCATCCAACGTGCAGACACAGTCTCACGACCACAGCCATCACCTCTTGTCCGGATGAGGGCTGCAACGGCGTGCTTGTCCTGGATGCCACATCCGCGCCCCGCTGGAAGGTAAGCATCACGATAACTGCCAGCATGTTCGGCCATGAGCAAAGGAGAATACTTGCACAGTAGCATGGCGGCGCTTACGACGATGCAAAACTCCTCAGATGGGATGCAACAAATGCAACATTGTCTCCAGCTTCAACGACGTCGTCAATGGTACAAGCCCATCATCGCTGCTGCCGTATTCTCGCCGCATGCTGTCGGCACATCTTGCTCGTTTGGAGAGGTTGCATGTGACCAAGGAGATACTCAGCATCCATCTGACAACGCTGGCCCTTTGCTTCAGAAATCACGATCCAGGATGATGTATGCGGTGACTGTGGCGCACGCCTCATGACGGTTCAGTTCCAGAAGAAGGAGGGCAAGGACGACTTCACCGGATGCGTTGTTTGTGACGATGAGCTGGATGTCTTGCTCGAGACAAAGTGAGTGAACTGAAGCAAGTGCTGACTTGACTGCCAAGCCACGGCTGGAGGCGAGTGGGTTCAGAGGAGCTGTCTCGAGCATGGCTTTGAACTCAACTAACCTTGTCTGCGGCTGATTGCGTCTGTGGCTGGACTCACCTCATGAAAGAGTCGTTCGTGCCGGCAGGTATCGCGGCCGTGGTCGACGAGGAAGAGGCGGTCGCGGCAGAGGCAAAGGCAGATCGAGCGTAAACAGCCGCGGCGGAAGCAACACCGCTAGTCGTGGTGGTGGATCCGGACGAGGACGTGGTGGTGGTGGCCGGGGTGGCCAAGGACAGAGGGGAGGCAATGTCCAAGGACTGAGCTCGCGAATAGGATCCATATCGCTCTTGGATGCTATCAAATACAAGGGTGGGTCTCAGGAGTGGTAGCCGAATGAAATAGCCTCGAGATGAACGCTGGGTCAGGATATCATTGACCTTGGATGGAGCGTGCCACTCGTCTATGGTCCGGTCGTTACAATACAGAATCGCCAATACGAGTGGAACACGCCCTCGTTTCAGTGTCGCTTGTGACTGTGCTGCGAACATGGACCAAAAAAACAGCTCACTTGTGAAGGAGTGCACCTCGCAACACATCCCGGAACACATCTGGTCGATTGCTGCGACGATTGCTGCGACGATTGTCGAATAGAGCGCAGGATGACCGTGTGTATTCAAGAGCCAGAGCGCAGGGAATGCCCGAACGAGCAGACCAGCAACAGATGCGCATGGTCGAGTTACCATCACGGATGCCTTGGAGGAACGACAGCTCGCTCAGAGTTCCATCGCGGTCACTTGTGCGTTTGATGGTGCTGTAGGTCCTGCGCGCCTTGCTCCCCTCTGCGCGGCTTCAACCATCTTGGAGTCCCACAGGGAGATGCCAACCTGGGTGCGATCAAAGGGCTGGGCCATGCTGCGCAAGAATTTCTTGGTAACGCCCACGGCCATGTCCGTACTCAGGTTGGTGCTGCTTTCGTTCATATTCGCCAGAATCCACTTGGGCAGCTTGGAGCGCTTGTCGGCACGAGCGAATCTCTGCATGCGGTGCGATGTGCCATCATCGGAAAGCGAGGCGACGTTACGGTGGACCACGGGTCACAAGCACACAACGGCGATCAACGGGGCGAGTCAGCTTTCACGATCCAACCAACCACGCGAGTGTACGAGTGAAGCGGGCGCTTCGACGGAAGGACGCTGACGCTGCGGGAGTCACAAGCGTTCTCACCTTGTCCGCAAAGATCATGAGACCGTAGTCTGTTTTTCCTCGCAAGACACGTCCCACGCATTGGGCGCCGTGGCGCATGGCATCGAAGGTAAGAAAGTCGTTTTCGCGGATGCCAAAGTTGTCGCGCAGATATTCCAGACGAGCCTGTGTCGGTGCGCGTGGATCAATCGCTGTCAGTGCGATGCTGACACGCCCTTCTGCGGCAGCGGGTGCCCTCCGATGAAACACTGGCGGATGAGCCAGGTTTCGCCGATATCACTCACCTTCAAGATACGACTACCAGTGTACTGCAGCATGGATTGTGTTAGCCCAATGGACCATGAGTGGAGAAACAAGAGCGTCGCATGCTGACAGTCGCTCCGATGCTTACCTGGTATGGAATGCCGAAGAGAATGACAGCGCGTCCGTAGTGGTGATCAAAATCGACTCCCTCAGACACTTTACCACGGGCGACTGAAAGCAGGACGGCGCCTCGACCGTTGTCACAAGCCTGTGTCCGTTGACATGCACCAAGACGAACAGGATCAGCCACTCAATCGCTCAGCATTGAATTGCATATCACGGACCAGCTTCATAGGGCCATGCAGATGCTCGATTGCATCCGCCATATTGGTCGCTGTCAATGAGGCTGCCCACGCGACTCTTTCGCACCAAGGCGCTCGCTTGCAATCAATAGAGCGGCGTACCTTTCTGTAGTTTTCAAGAGCCAGACTGGTTTCGCCCGCATCCGGAGTCTCGATAAATATAAGCTTGAACTTGAGGAGCTCCTGCAGCATGCCCTGAGGAGTTCCACGACCAGGCACAAGATGTCAGCGAATCTCATTCCTTGGGCGAGTGCGGCAGTCGCGTTTGCTTGCCTGTAGAGCTCTGCTGTTGTGCTTACCAGTTCGTTCCATGCGGCAACAATCGACTCCATGTAGAGATAGGAAGGGAAGAAGCACACGAGGCCGTCTGGGACCACCTTGGCAAACTCCAGCAGGATATTGCCGTAGTTCCGAACCACGGCTAGATCGTTACGGACCTCGAATTTGGAGCTCACGGCAACTTGATCGCTGCCGCGGGTGACCGTCTGCCGAATTACAAGTTCGGCGTCCGTTAGTTCAGCCTGCTCTCAACTATTGCTGCAGCACTTGATCCCCGATGACTTGGGAACACCGCCTACCAGAGGCAAGAAGCAGTCGCGGGTCAGGGTCATCTGGTAGCTCTCCATGACCACTGGACGGAACCCAAGCAAGGTCGGGTAGAGATCCATGGGAGACAGGGTGCCGGAGGTGATGACGACGGTGCTGAACCGGTCAAAGACAGGCTTGATCGCAAACGTGGCATCCAGGCAGCTGAGCGTAGCAGCGACATGGTTAGCGACCAGCAACACAGCAACACAGCATCGCGATGCGCCCGACCCACACCCGCGCTTATCTGCTTCTTGGGACAAGCCCGATGGAGCCTACGTCAGGTGAAGCACCGGATTGGGGATCGTGTCGGTATCGTTCTCAAACGGTTCGAGGATGAGCAAGAATCCTAGTAATGCATAACATGTGTCGTCAGACAATCGCGCCACACATCCGTGGCAAGGCTGCCAGGATCAGAGCTGAGCCGCTGAGCAGTTGAGTCTCAAACGCGAGCATTGTCCGTGGTAGAAAAGTGGAGCCAGCAGCAACGAGAGTCCATGGATGTGTCCATGCCTACCCTTTTCGTATGTGGCAACCAAGGTGGCAAAGGCAGCCACTCGCTGAAGTGCCGTGAAATCGGCGAGCTGGGTCAGCTGAAGGGTCCGAATGAGCGAAGCGAGTCGTTCTGCGCAAAACCTGCGAGGGGATGTCAAGAGCAACGAGATATGTCAGCAACCCTGGACTCGCACGCTGGCTTTCATCGGCTACAGTACGAGTCGCACCTGAGGGGCTTTCTTTCGATGCATGTCACTTCTCGAATATGCTGCAGGAATGAAGGCGGGGATTCCGCGACGACGTGCATCACACGCATACGGGTCTGGAGGCAAGCAAGATGGCGTTGTCGGCGGTGAGATCAATCGGTCCAATATCGGTCAGCAGCCCGGTATCAACATCTACTCGATGATGACAGTTGCTCGATGGTAACAGATGCTCAATGCAGATTGAGGCAACCCAACCTTCATGTACTCGACCAGTCTGCGAAGAAAGGCAACAAAGTGTTCGGCCCGTCGAATGTTGCCAGGGACCGCTTCATTCAGCATATCGTCGGGAAGAGCTGGAGAAGGGACGTTCAATCACTTGTGGGTTAGTAGAGTACAATCAAACTCCTTTCGTTGGGGTTGGCTGTGGGCAAAGGGAGGATGCTTGCTTACTTGGATTGCCCATGACCATGTCAGTGGCACGCTGCTGATGGGTCTCCCGCAGCCCATCGACAAGTCGCTGGTATTCGTTTTGCAGCTGTTCCGAGTTGGACTGCTTCAATCTAGACAAGCAGAGTAGACGGTGTTGATGACTGCAAGCGGCCTGGTGGTCGCATCACGCCATGGCCCAGCCCGGCCCTTTGCTCAACGTACTCATCAATCGTGGAGGAAAGCGTCTGGATGCTCCGGGCACTTGCATCGAGAATTGGTCTGGTGATGTCGATGCTCAGCGACTCGGTGCAGACGTTGTCTGTTCGGCACATGCAAAGTCAGCCACTTGATCACAAATCCGGGCCAGCAGAGTCGTTATTGCATACGGGGATGATGACAGAGCGACTTGGATCACAGGTTCGATCCTTCTTCGTACCGATATTGTGTGCCTCATCAAAAATGACAATGGCATCTTTCGAGAGCTCCTTGGACACGAGATCTGCGACCTTGGGATCCAGCAAGTAGTGGTAGCTGTAGATGATCACGTCGGCATAGAGGATCTGCAGGATTGAGACGCAGTATGTCAGTTGGCTCGCACGCACGAGCACATGCACATGCCACCGAGGCAACATGCACGATGATGGCTTCAGATCCAACGCACCAGCTGTCGCGCCAGAAAATAGGGACACAGTCCGTTGGCTTCGCCAAACGCCTTCAGGTCTTCGAGAGTATAGACACCAGTCGGCATGGATTCAAAGTCCTCGAGAGACTGTACGTTGGAAACATGTTCATGAATCCGTCCAGAGCACCACCAAATCCTATCGCCTCAGCATCGGCATCATCCGAGACCACCCCACGAGCGATTCGCATGCCGGCGCCTTCTCTACGATCGAACCTCGAAAAACTGGCACTGTTCGATCTCGCCTGGAGGGCTCTGCTTGGCCTTTTCCCGAATCCATGAGGCTGTCAGACTCTGGCACCGGGTATCAACTACTTTGCCAAACTTTTCTTTGCTGATCTACTCGGCCGATCGACGCAGGAAGCGTTAGCCAGTACCATGGAATCGCAAGCCCGGCTTGTTCCTTCGATGGCAAGCGCAATGAATGTGCCATGGACAGGCGGCTCGAGTTGGCTCGCAGCGTGCAGCTGGCGATCCGGATGTGATCCACTTGGGGCGGCAGAACAGGTGACTATGCTTCTGCAGTTACCTCGGGATGTATGCATAGGTTTTTTCTCGATGACAGGCCCAAGGCGAGGATGTTTTCTCGCAGGCCCTGCGATGCCCGGTACTCCATCAGACGCTTCAGCTCCGCCAGCGCCTTCTCGATTTCGGGGACCGTCCGGGAGCAATAGATGAGCTTTCGCTTCTCCGGATAGTACTGTGGGCATCCAAGTAGAATTTAGTGCCCTGGAGCCGATGTAGAGACGGGCACCGGATTCTAGATCGTTGCTGCCCAAGCGACACGCCCGCTCAAGCAGGCCCTGCCAATCTTGGGGTTGGCGTGTGCGGGGTTATTGGCATATTGCACTCACATTTTGATAGGCGATGATCAGCGAAAGAAGCGTGATGGTCTTTCCGGTGCCGCATGGCATCTCCAGGAGACAGTGGCCCTGCAAACATCGACAAAGTCAGATTCGTTGGGATGGCGAGTCGACAGCCCCCGCTGGATATGGGGTGACATGGATCTGCATCCACCGACGGCGCCAGCCTCCCACCTTGGCATCAAGGGCCCGCTTGAGATCGCACATGTAGGCATACTGCTCCGGATAGATGTAGTCGTATGGAAAGATCACTTCGAGACCGTCGATCGTGAACCTTTGGAGATCGAGATTCGGCGGCGCGAGCCACAAATCAGCAACGGCCGGGAGGGGCGGTCATCAAACGGAGCGCTGCTGCCCACACGGCGACATCTGCCCCACTGCGGCCCCTCATGGGTGACGGCCGCACATTCTGTCCAGCAAGAGACCCACCTCATGGCGGCGCTTGGAGATCCGTGGCAGAGCCGGCAAAGGCGAGACCAGGATCGACGGGCTGCTTGTTTCGCGGCGACTGCGCTCAGGGTCTCGGCCAGGGCAAGCGAGAGGACATGTCTTCTCGGCTGTGGGTCGCGCATGAACGGGTCGATTCCTGGACCGATCGCACGGCCTGTCCTGCACTGGCTGCCGCAACCGCCCCGCTGCAATGCCTCGAGACGCCGAGAAAGCTCGGGCGGCCCTGGGCTCCTCCGTCGGTGTGGATCTCGACTGGTCGTCGTTCCGCACCATCGCATCGCTCTGGGGCCAATACGGGTTCTGCGCCCGCATCCGTGATCGTGCCCGGCAACAGAGCTTCGTTCTCAAGCACATTTCGCCGCCAGCGCCGTCGACCGGGTCGGTCTCGCACGAGCGAAAGCTGAAGTCGTACCTGAACGAGCTGAGATTCTACCGGCTCTACGCCAAGACCATCACGGCCGAGACAGGTACTGGATGCTCGATCTCGCCATGCACAGCGGGGAAACGACCGGAGCGCTCTGCATCCCGCCAGCGATGCTGATGCTGCTGACTCTGTCGCCGTGCTTGCGCTCTCCAGGGCTTGCCTTGCCCGAGCCATACTTCTTGTCCAGCACGGAGAGCCTCAAATCAAGCGGCACCTTCGAAGCCACACTGCTGCTGAGCGACCTGAGCGAGTCCTTTCCACTGCGGGCGCCTCCACATCTCCCGCTCGATTACGCCTTGGCAGGCTTGAGGTGGCTCGCTCAGTTCCATGCCTTCTTCTGGGAGAGCGATTCGGAAAGCCAAGGCGAGCTTGCGCCGATTGGCTCCTATTGGTATCTCACCACCCGGTGGGCCGAGTTTGAGGAGATAGATACAGATGAATGGCCACACTTTTCCAGGGAGTTTGCCGAGCGCCTGCACAATCGGCTGCTGGGTTTTCCACGGGGCGATCTGAGCCTCCGCAAGGTATGAAAGGAGTGGCCGAGCTGCCTCGTTCAGATGCAGTGGCTGATGCCATGCTACACCGATGTTGGGTCAAGATGAGATGGTATGCTGATGTTGGGTCGATGCGCTCGCCAAATGTCCTGATCTGCCTCCCCAGGATCCGCGCTTCCGAACAGTCATACATGGAGAAAGGCCGCTCTCCGAGCTACCAAACTTCCGCCTACGATTTCCAGTACACCGGATATGGATATGGTGCTGTCGATATTGCGTACTTGATGACATCGAGCGTCTCTCTGGCGACGCTCCAGGGACAAGGCGAATCGCAGCTGCTCGACTTTTATCACGATCAACTCACCCATCTGCTGGGCCATCGCTGCCGCGGCTACGATCGCAGTGTTCTGCAGCTGCACTATGAGCTTGCACTCGTGGACTATGTCCGGTTCATGGCTGGATGGGGCTTGTGGGGAAATAGCTCATGGGCAAGACACAGGGTCGATGAGATCATGGGCATCTGGAGCTGTGATGGCGGTGTGCGAAACGACAGAAATATACTGCATGTATTGGGCGGGTGCACACGAGCGGCTTCCCGTCGATTCACAGTCGTCGCCGCTGTCGCTGGCAGTGGAAGGTAAGTTCGTCTTGGGCAGTGCGCTCTTGAACATGAGGGCTTGATCCCAGCTAGCAATCGCCAACAACTCAGCTTTGACCGAGTTCATGGCCGCACCAAGGTTGCTGTCTGAGATTGGGACGGCAGTAAGTTGTGGTCTGGCATCCAGGCATGGATATTTGGCTGATGCGGACGGTTCACAGACATAGGCAGCGATGCTACGAAGAGTTCACATGTGTTCTCTCCTGACTCAAGGGTCAATTTCTTCAGTTGCCGATCGTCCAGTCGGAGCCGATGGCAGACCGCATGTGCGGAAGCACGGTGCTTGGCATTTGCACGATGATGTTTCGCCCGTATTCCGAATGCTGCAGACCGTGCTGATGAAGCGCCATAGCCAGCTTTGCTCTGGTAATACATACAAGATAGGGCATTAGCATTCAGCAAATACTTGACGCTCCGCTGATTCCACTACACAGCGTCGGATGGCACGTTACCTTGGATCCTTGAGCAGGTCGTCCATGGAGTATCCATGGGCAACGCTACCGGGAAGCTGCTTGGAGGTGGGGTTGTAAGGTAAGTTGGCGCGAGCTTCGGGCTTGAGAGGTCAATCCTGAATCGCTGTATGCACCCACTGCTCCCGGCCCCCGTACCTCGGCCTGATCGGTGTCTCGACTACAACCAGCAGATCCCGTAGCCTTGAGAATCCGTTCCCAGTTGCTGTTGAGCGAAGGAGCCGCCATGTGAGTGGTCTTGCTTGTCCACAGCGCTTGAACAAACGGCCCAAGCTCACCTCTCTACATGAACAGCAACCATTGCTCGCAGTCGATCCAGCTTTTCTTCGAGCGACCGCCTCTCTTCCTCTCTTTCGGCCTGTTTTCGCTTATTGATCTCGGCCTTTTCCGCAAGAAGCCCTTCTCGATAAGCGACTCGCTCCTTGTCGTGCTGATCAAGGGTGGATTCGATAGGGGCCGTTAGTCATCTGCATCATCGGCACTTGGAAAGGGAAGGATATCTTACCTTCTCCTGGGCCTCACGTTCATGGCGCCTCTGCTCCTGGAGCTCGGAATTGCGTCTGCTCTCTTCCACCTCTTTTGCCCTATTCTCGTTGTGGTACTGCTCAATCTTCAGCCTCAGCGCCAGCTGGTGACTCTTTCTCTTGCTCTCTCGCTCGCTCTGTTCCCGTGCAGTATGGTGTACCAGCAGTGAGCATCTACAGCGAGAATCAAGCGACCACAACCTCGCCTTCAACTGGATCAAAGTATGATGCAACCAAAGGCGGACCGTCTACTCCACACAACCGTTGCCGCTGGCTTGCGTGATTTGGTGCTGCATTTACCTCCAACATCAGTCTCTCCGCCATCTCAGCCTCTCTCTGGGCCTCCTCTGCCTTGATGTACTCAATCTTGGTCTTCCGCCACTCGCGGAGAATGCGATGCAGCGACTCCATGTACTCCAGCTGATGTCTCATCAGCGCACTTGCTTGTTGCTGCTTAGCCTCCTCCATTTCCTTCACCTGAGTAACCAAGATCAAAATCGTCAACGAGCCGTTGCCCAAAAACAGTGAGAGGCCAAGCATACACACAGTACAGCCAACGGTGAAAGCGCACTACCGCTGTCGTTTGATGAGGTACGGTGACCTTGGTACATAAGAAATTTGGTGCGCTTCAGCCGCAACCAACCTGTGCTTCCTGGATGTGGTTGCTGAGCAGCTGGGCGGACTTGCGGAGGATGCTTTCTTTGAGGCACTGGAGCTGCTTCTTGTACAACGAATGCTGCTGCAGAAAGTGGCCCACTCGCTGTATTGGCCAGTCGAGTCGTAATATAGAGATGTGAGATGGCGGGAGAACAGATGCACTGGCGCAGTGATCAAGGAGGTTCCTGCTATTGCTGATAATCCGTCCGTGGCTTGCACATCAGCCCCGACCGATGAGGAGACACCCCTAACCTTGAGTCTGTCGTCCGATACACTTGGATACTCAAGGTGCAGACGATCCGTCAGCAACTGTCGCCGCAAAATGTGTCCAGTCGTGTATTCCTGTCGGATCTTTTCGAATCGAAAGAGGGCATCTTGGGTCCATCCGGAGTCTTTTGTGGCGATGTATCCCGCAAAGTCTTCTCGCAGATTCAGCAGTTGAGTCTGATACGCCATGCACAACCTTACCCAAGAAGACACACAATCACTATCAGGAAATAGCGACACCGATGCGCTTGCGTCCGGGATCGTTCATCCGTCAGCGCTGACTTCAAGCTCGCCAGCGTCTCATCCGACAGACCACAAACTCACTTTTCTCGCTCCTCAATGTACGTGCCCGACAACAGCGGGGTCTCTTGAACGTCGTCCGAGCGAAAGATCCGGCCCTGCGAGTCTTGGACCCAAACTGGCTCCAATGGGCAGCCATCGAACTCGCTAATCTGGTCCCGCAGCCTTTGTACTTCTGTTGTCAGGGCGGACTCCTATTTTCCAGCAGTGGATCAATACATCGAGAGTTTGCTGCTGCTCCATGGGTTGCTGATACATCCTCATGTGCTTGCGCTTTCGCCTGAACGACAGGCATTGGAGCCCGCAAGACTGACCTGGGCATCAAGCTCTGCAATCTGCTTCTTAAGCACTTCGAATTGATCAAAGGCATTCTTAGCCGCTCGGTCGTCCCGCAGGGCCACAAGTTGCTTGGATCGAGAGCGACATTGCGATACCAAATCGAGTAAATCTGGGCATTGCGAGACACGGAGATTCAGTCCAGTCAAAACGCCGTCGGCCGACAGGCGCTAACGAATGACAGCCGCCCTCTACTTGTCTGATGTGCATGAATAACGGCGATCGTATCCAAGTACCGCCCGGAGGAGTCACTAGTTGTCGCCGCAGGCTCGCAGCACCCCGATTCCTTACCCTGAGAGGATGCTTCGCGAGCCTGCATCTGCTGGACCTCGTTTTGCATGTACTCGGAGATGGTCTGTGCATCCGGCGAATCTTCACTGCTTCGGTACCGCCCGAGATAGCCGCCCAGCAGCGTGAAAATCTCGGTCTCCAAGTGCTTTCTGGTTGAAACAGAGCCATTCGGGGTGAGCCGGGCCTGCGAGCCGTGCACCACCGAGCCAACTCCAGGATGTTCCTGAGTCGCTGTAATGACCACCCAGTAAGCACACTACCTCGATGATGCCAAGTTGCCAAGCTCCTCGCGCCACACAATCTTGTGTCGTTGTTTGGCGGTGGTCGCCCGCTGCTCCTCCGACGCATACTTGAGTTTGTTGAGCTAACGACAGAGAAACAGCGGCCGATGGTGGCCCGCAGGACGCCGTGTGAGAATCGGCGCCGAGGACGGACTGCATGCACAAGTGCGCATTCCGCTGAGCTCTCAGCGCGAGAGTACCTTGGTAACCATTCCGACAAGGGTGGATTTTGACGACTCCAGGCCCTGCTCCTGCTTGGCCAAGAGCCTTTCGCGCCGAGCGCGAGCATGCTTGTCTCGGAAGATGAGAACGTCGATGTTGGGGGTCATGGTCATGGCCGAGCGAGTCCGGGATGAGGCTGTGGGGCTTGATCCAACCCCCGACGATCTTGCGACAGCGAGATTATGGCCGCTCGCTGGGAGCTCCTCCTTCAGCTCCGTGCCTCGGTAAAGCTCTGGAACGGCAAAATCGCAATGGCAATGGCGGGACGCTCGGCTGAAGCCCTCATGGGCCGCTGGTCCCAATCATGTCTACCAGTCAGCCCGGTCGACATTCTATGAGACTGCATCGACATGCGGCTACGACGATGTATCCATTCCATTCCATTCCATTCCGGGCATCTGCTCGATCGAATGCGTCCTTTGCTCGACCGGCCATCGTCTGGCAAGTCGAGGTGCTTCCGTCCAGCAGCGGTCGCTGGAGATGGGACTGTCGCAGCAGGCCGGGCTCGCTCGGCTTGGACAGTGATTGGAGACGGCCGGGGCCGCCGTCATCCAGCCGCCTGCTCTGCGCCAGTATACGATGCGCTGCGATATGTTGCTGCCAAAGCATTGCGCTCGGCAAGTCCCAGGCAGCAAGGCGTCTTGTCTGCCGTCGCAATCAGCGTCCTCGGCCCACCCTTCGGCAGCACCTCTCGCCAGAGCGGTCTCACCACCGCAACACCAGACCAAAAACGGGCGGCTCTGCTGGCTTGCAGCCGCAAACCCCTTCGGTGCTCTGCAGCGTCCACCCGGCTCTCTGCGCTTCATCTCGCTCGCCGCAGCCTGCATCTCGTCCGTCCAGAACGGCATACCCAGCGCCTGGCGCTTGAACATCCAAGTCGGCCGAACCCGCTGCAACTGACTGCTCGAGGGCCAGTTGTCCGTGGCCTCATCCAGCGCATATCAGCGCATCAGCGCATCGGCATATCGGTCATACCGGCATCGACCACCCATCCACAACCCTGGCTTCGACACAGCCCAAGAAGAAAGCGTCCCTGGTGTCGCTCGGGAAGGGCAACCGGGTTTCGGTCCAGGAAAGCCCCCCGGCGCCACTCAGCAAGGGCGACTCGTCTCCAAAGCTCTCTGGCCTGACCCGCTCGCTCTCGCTCAAGGGAAAGAACCCACCCACCATCTCGAGTCCCGTCGCTGGCGGCCCTATCATGAGCACCTCTCCCGTCGGCTCGTCGCCATCGCCTACTGGCAAGTCGGGAGCCGAGCTTCCGCAAGGCACCCCGACACCGACATCTGCGACATCGACCCAGACTCGGATCATCCATGCGCCCGATATCCCTATTCCCCCTGTCAGCGAAATCGAGACGATGCTTGAGTTACTCATGGTAAGAGCCTCTTTTCTTGGCAGACATTCGGAGCAACGACGCATTCGCGCTGCCAAGGCCGCTGTGTCGGCGCCTGCTGTCCTGCATCTGGACCTGTCTGCGGCACCCGGGCTCGAGTGGACATCCGAGTGCCTGTACTGCTCTCTACACCAGCATTGCATCCACATGCATGGGGCAATCGACTGCGGGGTGCTGTCGGCCGAGTCCGCCGGCTGGGTGCTCGGCTTTCCTGCTGTGTGATGCTTGCCAGATCGCGTCGGCATCGAGGCTCGACTCGACATTTCCACTATCATATTCGGGCTATCTCGAGCCGCCTGTGCCGTCCCACATCGCCTGCGTCGGCTCGACACTCATGTCTGCAAGCGACTGCTTCGTGCACTCACCCGTCTTGCTGGGCCTTCCTCAGGAGGACCTCAACCTGACAGAAGACAAGAAAAAGATCCTCCGTGCCCTCACCATCGAGCGCAAGTGGATCATGCTTCAACAGCACCTGGGAGAGCGATACCGAGACGGCGCCAATCGAGAAATGGAGCACGAGATCCAGGAGATCAAACGTCTGAAAAACAATCCCGATAAAGAAATGCTCACGAATCTGGTCGTTTCGCTAAGAAGCAGGCCCATCCGGTGGATCAGCAACTTTATCGACCACGGCGGTCTGGCCATTCTCTTGGAGAACTTGAGCCAGCTGGAGAGCACGAATCCATCGTAAGTCCTGGGTATCGGAGGGACTGGCTCTGGCCACAGGACACCAGCAGGTGCACTGCATATCTACAAAGGCGGATTGGTTGTGTGTTTGTCGTGGCTGACTTGATGCTCGGATTTGGGAGCATCGGATGTGCGACCCTGTGTCCTGCCGTCGGTCCCCCAGCACTTGCCCAAGGCCCTTGCTCATGACTTTGTGGTTTGACTGAATCCAGACACGACGAATATGAGGAGCTGTACATCAAATGTCTGAAGTCGCTAATGAATAACAAGGTGAGTGATTCGCGACAAGCCGATTCTGTCCGTGCTGGTCGATGATCCCAGGATCAGTCAAGGTCCCGAAGGCAGCGCCAGCACAAGCTGATGGGATAGAATGCACCTGTTGAGGCGATCATCTGCTTTGTCGAGGATACTGTGTGTGTCCCCATCGCCACGTTCGGGATTGGGTAGTATACGGCTCGGTTGTGTCTGTGCTTATATGTACCGTGATCCACTGTCTCTGCCCAGATTGGTCTTTGCGCTGTGCTCGAGTCCGACAACTCCCTGAACATCATTGCATTTTCACTTCGATCACCGTCGATGAGGACGCGGTCTTTGGTGTTGGAGATATTCGGTGCTGTCTGTCTCATTCCCGGCGGCCATCGCAGCGTCCTGGACAGCATGGATGCGCTGTGCGAGGCGGCGGGAATGCGCTTTCGATTCGAAATCGTGGTTTATAGTCTTTGGCAGGCATGTCAGGGCATGGGTCCGCACGAAAAGGAGCTTCAGGTAAGCCATGTCCCAAATACCACTGCCTCGTCGCTGCCACCTGCTTCAGCGGGTTGCTCGGCCCAGAGGTCGATGAGTCACCCTCCGCTACTTTGCATAAATGGCTGACGCAAATGTACCCGCGACGTGCCAGGTCAACAGCATGTCGTTCATCAACGCCGTCATTTGCGGTGGCCCTGGTGTGAATCTAGAGTTCCGCATGCATCTCCGATTTGAGTTTTTCCAGCTTGGACTCTTACAGCTGATCGATGTAAGTTCCGCGACAGCCCCCGCGGTGCCCATTTGGTTTGTGCATCAGACATACCCGACGCAGCTGGTCACGCAGCGCGGCCATCCGTGGCTGCATGCACTGATCCATGCCCACGAATCGCTTTATAGAAAATTTTGGATGTCGAGAACGATCTATTGCAGACGCAGATCGATGTCTGGATCGACAATCTTGAGCTCGACGAAACCGAGCTGCGAAAGCGTATGGATGTCGAAAGCCTGGATCTGAACGACATGGAGGCAGTCAGCGAGACTCTCTACCAGAGCGTCAAGTTTACGGCCAGCGCCACGTCGTATGAAAGCATACTGCGACACATGCTGCTGCTTCCTGCAACGCCGATCGAGAGAATGAAAATCATGAACATTGTCGACAAGGTCGTGCGTCAGATTGTCATCCAAAGAGAAGGAGAAGACCCGGATCCCGGCGCAGCTTTGGCTGAGCTCGATGTCCGTAGCCTGATGAATCATCTCATGGAGACCGACAAGGATAAGGAGCACGAGGAACGGTACAAGCGCCAGGTCGACAAATCCAAGCGACTCGAGAAAGAAGTCGAATCGCTGCGATCGGAGATGGACAAACGTAAGACCAGCTACAGCCTCCTGGAGCCGGGCGAATCGACTTGCATCTGTAGCCGCCCTTGGCCCATGTGCTTGTGGACGGCAAGCCGCGGCGCCGACCGAGGGCTTGGGCAACGGCTGTGCCCTCTCGTAGATCAAGCGGTGCGAGAATATGTCGCCTCCGGTGGCTTTGCGTGTCTGATAGCAACATCCTCTCACCATCGCGATTTTGGCCAACCGATAGGCAAAGTTGTCAGCAACACCGGCGATGTGGTGCAGCACCTCACTGCAAACAGCAAGCTGGACATTGTGCAACTTGAGATCCTCCTGACCGAAAGACTGCTCAAGTCCGGTGGGGCCAGTGCCATGGAGATGCTCTCGCGTGTACAGAAGGCTCTGAATGTGAGTGACCGCGCTGCTGGTAGTGTGTGGCCGAGTCAGTTGGACTGCAGACTCATCGCTGCTTTGATACCATAGGAATCCAACCCGGACGCTCCACGCCCGCTTTCAGTTCACACTGGAGCAGGTTCGAACGGCATCTCTGTTTCGTCTGGCCCTGGTGTGCCTCCCCCGCCGCCTCCCCCGCCTCCTGGAGCCCCCGGCTTCGCTCCCCCACCACCACCTCCACCACCTCCTGCTCTGGGCACCCCTGGGTTTGCCCCTCCTCCGCCACCTCCTCCGGGTAAACCGTCACTTCAGGATATCGTCGCTGCTGCCCTTACACACCCTGCTTTGCACGTACATCTTGCGCGCTCGTCTGATTGATTTGAATTGTCTACTTTGTGTACATCACGCACGCTTAGCCCCGCCGCCACCACCGCCACCACCAGGTATGCGACTGTTCCTGGGTCATCTTTGGACATCAGGCTGACGCCCCTAGCTTCGCCTCAACCACTGAATCAGCAGCAGCATGGTTGTGCATCCGATATCGCAGAGAGAGCTGGTGGCTCCGCTCCGGGTTCTTTGCCCATCGACTAACCTGGCTCGCGCTGGATTTTAGGCTTCGGCGGCCCGCCTCCCCCTCCGCCTCCACCAGGTAAGTTCAAATTGGATTAGTGCGTCTCCTTGTCTGTGTATCTTGTCGCGCGTATTCGTTTCTGACGACGACTGGTCCTCAGGCTTTGGTGGCCCTCCTCCTCCACCTCCGCCTCCAGGTGAGTCTCAGCGTCCAAATGCGTTTGCCTCATTAGCCAAAGATACTCATCAGAACCGATCCATCCAATCCACAGGCTTCGGTGGTCCTCCACCTCCGCCTCCGCCTCCAGGTTTGAGCTGTGCTTGGATATTGTTTCTGGTTCTGCGTATGCATGCCGAGTGGCTCACGCCCATAATTACTGTTGCTAGGCTTCGGCGGTCCGCCTCCACCACCACCCCCTCCAGGTAAGTGCAGATTGTGGATCATGAATGTGAATTGCAGATTATGAATTGCATTGCGACGGCCCTGTCATTGACGGAATGTCCAATCGTTAGGCTTCGGTGGCCCGCCTCCCCCTCCCCCTCCGCCAGGTAGGCCCCGCGTTCGTCTGTGTGTTCTGTGGAACACAGCCGCTTATACCTCCTTCGCATCTCAGGCTTCGGTGGACCACCTCCTCCACCCCCGCCTCCAGGTGAGTACGATACTGTTTGCAGCTGCATTGTTGGGTGGTCCGCTGGATGGAGCTGACACCACGGTTTTCTAGGATTCGGAGGACCTCCGCCCCCGCCTCCGCCTCCAGGTATGTGCTTCGCTCCGAGCCAATTCGGACCAATCCTGACGGGCGACTGACCTTTGTACTTCTAAATCTAGGTTTTGGTGGTCCACCACCACCTCCGCCTCCCCCAGGTACCAGCCGAGCGTCCGTGTGGCTTTCTTGTGTCGGGCAATTCCCTTCCGTCGGCCATATCCACGCCGGAGTGTCGGGATTGTGAAAGTGACTTGGCAAAGAGGCAATCCTGGCGCATACTCATTACTATCCCATCTACCAACAGGTGCTGGTGGCCCTCCTCCGCCACCGCCGATGCCAGGTATGTTTCCCTCCAGCCAAGGCCATAATGTGGCATCTGCTTAGGGCGTTGCTGTGGTCGCGCTCTGACAATTCCTGCCATGGCCCGCACCACCTGACATCTCAGGAATGGGTGGCCCTCCGCCTCCACCACCCCCAGGTTTGTAAGCGATGTATTTCGTCTGCTGCAGTCTGCTCCGACAGGATCCCGTCTGACTTGTCGGCGGACGTATGTGGTTTGGATGACAGGATTCGGTCGACCTCCTGGGCCACCAGGACCCCCTCCACCTCCTGGTCCACCGGGCGCCCCAGGTAAGACGTGGCAACATTCTTGCACCCCCTTGCCGCTGTGAAATGGTGTGCACTTCACTGATGATTTTTAACGGCGATAACACTAGGTGCGCCGCCCCCGCCCGGATTTGCAGCCCCTGCGGCGTACAGACCGGCAATGCCGGCGGCTTCGCAGGGGAAAAAGCTGAACCTCAGCAGCAAGCCACTCAAGTCTTTGAACTGGACCAAACTTCCGCCCAACAAGGTCCAGGGCACGATCTGGTCAGCCCTGGACGACCAGGTTGTGCACGACACCATGAAGGATACCTACAACGAGTTTGAGGAGCTCTTTGCAGCCAAGGAGATCAAAGTCAAGGAAAAGGAAGCATCTCGCGAGAGCGTTGGTAGGCCGCAGCTCTGCAGACTCGGGTAGAAGGTCGCTTGGCACTGTCGCCAGGGTAGTCACGGCGTCCAGACCGGCTTTCGCAGATGTTCACTGAGACATCACATCTGCATCCGTGCTTGGCTATCCCACCAGCCACCAAGCAGATCACATTCTTGGATCCAAAGCGCTCGCAGAACATCAGTAAGTGCCTGCTCTCTGGTTTGAAACCGGTTGTGCACCGCAGACACCGTCTATATCAAGAGGCGTGCTCCCGTATGCGGTGCTGCTTGTGATCGAAATGATTCCTGTCTAAGCCGTGCTCGGATGCCTGAATAGATATCATGCTCAAAGCCATCAAGCTCAATGCGTCCACTGTCAAGGCAGCTTTGCTGGAGTGTGACACCGAGATCCTGCAGCGGCATATTCTGGTGGAGCTGCTCAAGTTTATCCCGACCGACGAGGAGCTGGCTGCGATCAAGCAGTACGAAAAAGAGGCCGAGAACCTCGCCAGCGCTGAGTTTTTCTTGTACGAAATGTCATCGATCTCAAGATACGGCGAGCGTCTGAAGGCACTGACCTTCATGACGGCGTATGAGGAGTACATCGACGACGTCGAGAACTTGATCGCCTGGCTCAAGAACGCCAGCGAGGATGTCCGAGATAGCGCAAAGTTCAAGGAGCTCCTGCGAGTAGGTTTTGCGTTGCATCCGGCCATGATCTGCAAGGGATCGCGCTGACAACTGCTCGCTTGAAACAGATCATTCTGGCACTTGGAAATTACCTGAACGCCGGTCAGAGAGGCGGCGCATACGGCTTCAAGCTCGGCAGTATCCTGAAGGTTCGTTGAAAGCCCTGCTTTCTCTTGGGGCTGAGCACATTGCCGGAGCTGTGCATTGGATTTCACGATGCTGCTTGGTGTCGCTACTGTTT
Source organism: Polychytrium aggregatum (assembly GCF_025602895.1). Classification (NCBI taxonomy): domain Eukaryota; kingdom Fungi; phylum Chytridiomycota; class Chytridiomycetes; order Polychytriales; genus Polychytrium; species Polychytrium aggregatum. The sequence goes on along the minus strand of NW_026516311.1, from coordinate 56,308 downwards.
GCTGGCGATGCCGAATATGATTCAAACCGATCATCGGCTGGTTTGGAGGAGGAGGATGGTTGTTGCAGCCATTCCATTCGTCCGCCTCTGGTCCGATGGCTTTGGATCTCACCATCACGGCTTCCCGCTGTTCCAGCTCGGCGATACCAAGTCCACCATATCGAATCGCAAGCACACCCTTCTTCACTATCTTACAGAGCTGGTTGAGAAGAAGTTCCCGACCGCCACCGGATTCGAGAAAGAGCTCGAGCATGTCCAGGATGGATCAAAGGGTATGTGCTGGTCGAGTTCCTGATGTGCGACTATGTCGTCCAGCGTACCCTCTCGTCCGCCATCGGTTTCTAACATCTGCTTGTCCACAGTCACGATCCCTGCGATTCGACAGCTGCTCAAGACCGTCAAGGACGAGCTCAAGAGCATCGAGACCCTCATCGAAAAGCTCAAGGGCGAGGGAGGTGCAAAACCAGCGGTGGCCTCCAAGAGCAATGCGCCTCTTTCGCCCGACTCCGATGCTCGTTCACCGACGCCCAAGCCCCTGTCGTTTGTCGAGATCATCCAGCAGTTCTACGACAAGGCCGTCAAAACCCTGGAGCTGCTGGACGAAAAGTTCAAGGCGGCCGAGGAAACCTACAACGAAGTTGTGGTCAGGTACGGCGAGGACCCTAAGACGATGAATCCGGATGAGTTCTTTGCCATTTTCGCTCGCTTCGCTGAGGCGTACAAGCAAGCCAAGATCGACAACCAGGTTGCCATCGCCAAGGCTCTCGAGCTCGAGAAGCGGGAGAAGGAAAAACAGGTACTTGCCAGTGTGGCCTGCCCCGGAGCGCAGTGATGAGTGGGGTGGGATTGGCGCATACCAAATATGCATGCGCACCAATTGACTTGTCGATCGACATAGGCACAAGCTGAGCGGAGACGCAACAAGAAGCGCGAGAACCTCTCGACCAAGACCAACACCACCGAGGTGGCGGCTGTTGAGCAAGATCAAGGCGGACTGGACGATTTGATCTCAGCAATCCGCACAGGAAAGGCGTTTGCCTCGCAAGATTCGACGCCGGCCAATCGCCAGCGACACCGTAAGGAATCGAGCAGCCTCATGAACCAGCCCTCAAAGCAAGCCGCTGACGAGACCAAGGCCGGCGGCGATCGGGACGGCAGCGCAGTAAAGAAGGACACGCACCATGATACAAATGGCAAGGGCCCCAAGACAAGCGACAGCAGCCATCCGGGCCCCAGCCCAAGCGACAAGCGTGACCAGAACGGATTCAAGAGCGACAAGAAGGAACTCTCCTCCAAGAGTAGCAAGGATAGTCTGAACGACAAGAAGGAGGTCACTCACAAGAGCAGCAAGGACAGCCTAGGACACAAAATCACCAAGCGTGAGAGCAAGGAGCTGGCCAAGCGCGAGAGCAAGGAGATGTCCAAGCTCAACGACTCCAAGAAATGAGGGACACGTCCTTGGCTCCTCATGGCTGTGGCCGAAGACTCTTTCTGTCTCTGGTCTGTTACGGCCAGTGCAGTGCTTGTACCATCCTGCATCCTCTATCCACCTCTTGCCAGGTACCACCCCCACACTCTCGCTGTACGAAGCACGCAGCGCTCGTTCGCGAGCCTTTTCTATTCATCAGCCATGAGCCTGGCCTTCGACAGAAAGCACACAGACCGAATCACAACACGCCTTTCATATTCCCGGGGCCATCAATTGTGCGAGCGAAAGACAGAGTCGTGGATCTTTTGCAGCGCGCCGGTGTAGAGGCTGGCAGCCGGTCTCACCAGCTGTTGGTCCCAGGCTCCGTCAAATGCATCGAGAGCCTGGTTGAGAGTGTTGGCCCAATTGGATGAAACATGCGGGCAGCTTTCGGACGAGACCCGGTTCGCAGCCGTAGTCATGAGCGATGATGGCGATGGCGATGATGATGGTAATGGCAACCCTGGGTCGGCAGAGCCATCCTGGAGACTGAGCGGGCCGATAGAGTCAGGGTCGATATGGACCAAGAGCGTGGTTCATGCCAGCAACCGCCCGCTGGAATTGGCAAAACTGTCCTGGCACGCTGCCTTCTTTCGCAACCTCACAGCGCCCCACATGCTTCGACAACCGATGGAGACTCACCAAGACTCTTGCTTATGAGCGTCCAGCGGGGCAGAATCGTACGTGTCGACCATGGGAGGATCCATGTCACCCCTTGCTTGTGCCGACGGAAACGGATGCAGTTCTACTTCTCTGAAGGCACCGTGCTCGTTGATTCTGACCCTGTCCGAGGGCTGATACTCGACATGAAGGCGCATGCTCAGAACCAGCGGTGGATGGTTTGTCCCTTTGCCAACGACAGCAGTGGCAGCGACAGGGATTGCAGCAGAAGCGGTTGCATCGATGCTCTGGCGACGAAACACCCGACCGGCCTCAGACGGGTCATACTGGATCTGGAGAAGGTGGGTTGCGTGTGGCGACAGGACGCCGGCCAAGGCAGGGTCGCTGGCAAGCCTGAAGATCCGGATGCCTTGAGCGGGCTCGATGGTGATGTCCAAGCCCGGGTGGCTCGATTTTGGAATGCAAAGCACCAGCGAGTCCGCCACCAAGCCTTCCAGTCGCCCGTGAGACACCTTGGGGTTCTCGGGGGCATCTGGGGCCGATTCTCGCGGGGACGATGGCGCCAGGGCTGCCTCGACCATGGCGTCGATCTGACGAGGGGACTGGCTCACTTTCTTGAGCTGGACGGGCCGATGTGGAAGCAAAGCATCGTGGGAGCGAAGCAGGAAGGGAAGGGGCCCGTGCGAGCCTAGATACTGCGAGATGCCGAGGATGCACATTGGTGACTGGGTCTGGATCATCCTGAGAATGCCTGCGAGACGAGAGAACCCAGAGAGTATCCCATAGAGAGAGTATCCCATAGAGAGCGAGTATGCCAGAGAGTATGCCAGAGAGTATCCCAGTGAATATCGGCAAGAGTCCGAGTGGCCGTTAGTGTGATAGCCACTTTGGGGCCACCAGTCAGAGCCGAGAGGGGACCACCACTGCGATGCACATATAGTGCGCACTGACATACTCTGAGGAATCGAGCCCTTGACATCGACGTCCAGGATGTACGTGGCAGCCACCCCATCATCGCGCCTCCGAAGTATCCATCCGTTCAGCTTGAGATCCGCTCGCACAAACCCGCTGTCCTTGCTCTTCTGGTGGTATGGTGTGTAGATGGCCTGCTCGATCTCGCTCAGCTGCGACGGATCGACCGAGGTCGAGACGATGTATGCCGATTGACTTGCGGCATCGATTCGGGTCGCCGAGACGACCAAAAAGTCGCGGCCGGCCACGGGGAAGGTGCCCTTCTGAGTGAGATAGGCAAGGGACTCGAACGGGTTGTACTGACATAGAATGCTACCGGAGTCGAATCGCTTGTCCCCTGTATCGTCGAAAGGATAGCCGGTAGTGCCAGGGTCCATCCCCGCCCAGTTCCGGATAATAGATATGGGGGTCAACCTCGGATGAGAACCCGTCGCTCTGACTGCAGGTCCGATATACTGTGGAAAACGCATGCTTCGAAATGCAGACTTTTGGCATCCGGACCGGGCAACTTACACTCTGCTCTTGCCTGGTAGCTTGAGATGGCACTGGCGACTTCCTCGATACCCCAGTCTCCGGAGATCACGCCATCACCGCGAACGAGAGGCATGCCATCTTTGCGATTCGGCGATTCCCGCACAGAGATACGAATACCGTTGGAAGACGATCTGGGGACCCAGTCGGCGGACGCTTCGACATCAACCAGGGCCTTGAGCGCGTCTTGGAGTGGACTGGAGAATGTGTGAGGCGGATAGCGCCCGGCTTGGTGGCGGAAGATGGGCAGAAGATCGTTGTACGAGCGGCTTTGAGGCATACTTGGATCCTTTCGGAGAATTGAGACGTTCGGCTGTGGGGCTGGAAGGACGCGGCGAAGATCGTGCTTTGGCGAAGGGGTCTTGTGCAGGCCTTGCGATGCGACAAGCGTCGGATGGGTGTCAACGATGCTGCTCTGGTCGGGTGCATTGGCAAATCTGACCGAGAGGGGCGTCTTTCGAGGATTGCGTGGGGAATTGGACTCTGAAGGGCTGGTGGGAGCATGCAGTGGGAGTAATTTGCCGTTATGCCGGCCGCGAGGATGTGCTGGGTGGCTATCGCCTTCACGGTCGCCAGAGAGTCGCTGCCTTCTTGAGCCAGGAGCGCCGTCGCCACCGGGAAGCATTCGCTGCAAAAACTTTTGGAAGAGCTGTGGCCAGAGAGTGCGCCAGAAAGTCAGCGACTGGGGGGCGAGGGCGTGGGAAGTGGACATGCCAAAATGACAAGGAAGAAGCGCAGGTGTATAGTAGACAGTGGATAGGAGACTGCACGACGATGGCTTGCGCATACCGTCCTGACCAGGAGCCTGAGAATCCATAGAATCTGGGCCTTTGAGGCGTCGGATAGGGAGTGCCATATCAGCACAAAGAGCATGCCTTGAGACTCCACCGAGGAGTAGAGCGACCGGAGATAGCCCCCGCCGTCCATGTGGAGGTTCCGGCCCCGACGCGTGCGAAGGTCGTTTAGGTGCTGGGATTATGAAATCGAACGTGTCGAAGCAGGGCGACGGAGAGAGCCGTCGAAAGTCAGGACGGTGGCCGTCAATGCTCGGATGGAATGGAGGATGGCGATGTTAGAAATATGCAGGACGCCAACGACAGCAGGGCAGATGCTAGCCGATGCAGCGTGAGGATCGATGCTGTCCAAGTTACTCCATGAATCGCACCGCACAGCGAGGTGCGTTGTTGGGATGGAAAGTGAAGGAACAGGCCCGTTTGAGATCCGAAGCGGCCGACGGATGTCATCTGGGGTCGACACTCCCCAATCGTGTACCAGACAGGTGCGGTGTCTGATCTAGAGCCAGAGGGATTCAAGAGGACGGATGATATGGATGATATGGATGATATGGATGATATGGATGATATGGATGATATGGATGCTGCAGATCCACCGCGCCCGTGCCGCAGGTTTCGATGTCGCCCACATCATCATGGCCTCGGAGAAGGCTTCTTTCATTCCCCATCGCTGCCGCAATCTGTTCGGCCGTGGGGCTTGCTTCTCTCTCGGACACAGCCGCCCCCCCCGCTCCAGTCTGCCGATCGCATTCTCACCGCATATCCCTGTCTGTTGGTGGCCGAGCCCGCCGCATTCATCACACGTGATCTGACGCGAGCAGCAAAACCTTGGGGGAGGAAAGAAAGCTCCGGGATTTACCCGCAGAACGGGCGCACCAGAGCAGGAAGGACGCACGAGCGGACACGGACCAACGCGGACTGACACAAACCAACAGCATTGGTGGTGATGCGGAAGCAGAGCGGTTACCATGTGCAATGGGGTGCGGCTGCGTGCTGTCGAGAGATGGATCTGGCTAACTGAGTGTGTTGGTTGGCAGATGCGGATCGGGGCCTGGGTGCACACTAACGACAGTCGAACACACAGCAGCAGCAATCGAACACAGCAGCAGCGATCACGCCAGCGCCCCCAGCCCGGGCTTGCCCCGACCGCGCAAGGATATTTGAAATGCAATCAATCCCTCCGGGATGGCTTGATCCCCGCTTTCGCCCAGCTCCAGCCAGGAGGAACTGCTCCACCGCCAAGCTGCTTGTGTGGGCTGCCGATGCCCCGCCTCGAGGCAACGCCAACACAGCCGAGCACTGTCTGCGGATACACGCCCCCCCCCGCCGCCACGGCATGGTGAGCCTGGACGGGAGGGGGACAGAGGGCTTGTCGACAAACGGTCCCACGCCTGACGTGATCTGCTTGTATCCGCCCTCGCCCTCCCAGCGGCCTCTTGGGTCGAGTGTCGCCCCGCCACCCTCAACATTGGTCTCTCGTCTGGCTGACGCCGTTTGAATCCAGGCCGGACATCGTCGCCTGCCTCGCACTCGTCGCATTGTTCTGTGCTGCATCGGGGTGCTCCCAGCCCGCCTGGGGAGTCCGGGAATTCTGGAAGACAGGGCGGGAAGCGGGCGATTGGGTGTCGGCCGGGGTGGGCCTGGACACCACCTGGCATGACGACATGCCCAATCTGGGCCGGCACGAGCGCGCCGCGATAGGTGCCCACAGAGCCGCCACAGCTCCGCCGGCCTCCCCTCGGCGGCATCTCGCTCCTCGCCGAGACCACATACACAGCGCGGCAGCAGCTTGTGGCTCCAGCCCTCCCCACAGTCTCCCCGCCTCGCCTCGCCCGGCCCCTGCGCTCCCTTTGCGCCTCGGATAACAACGACTGCTTGGATCCTCTTGCTGCCAAGCGACGTGGGACTGGGAGTCGCACCAACCACCGCCGATCCACACACGGGACAAGCCCACTGTGCTGCGCGAAACAAAAACGGGCATCACCAATAAGCTGCCCACGGGCTCTCGTGCGAACACTGCCTCGGTCGATCGGAGCCCATCTGCTGCCTCTTGGGGAGGCGGGGGAAGGAGGGGACGACGGCGAGCGAGAGCAAGGAAGCGGGCCGGCAATAAATAGTGATGCTTCTCCGGGGGACGGCTCGCCCGCTCGTTCTTCCTTCCCCCCTCCCGTCCCCGATTCGGTTAGCCATGTCGCAGCCAAGGTAAGGAGAGCGACTCGCTTTCCCTGCTGAGTGCGTGTGCGTCCGCACTCCCTCGACAGCAGAGGCCCCCAAGCGTTGGCATATGTGTCTGGGTCGATGCTGCCCAAAAGCGATGCCCGCTGTGTGCGCCGAGCGCTGTCCCAGGATCCTGTGGGCGACCGCCTCCAAAGACCCGCTTGGCGTCATACCGCTCCAAGCATACCGCCTCGCGCACCGGCTCCCTCCCTCCCTGCTTTGCACATCTCGACTTGAATCTCGGGAGCGGCGGATGGGCAAACACGTCGGCTGCAGGCGCAAAACCCAATCCACAGGCATCATCGGGCTGGGGCAGCGACCAAAAAATACCGAGTCGGACCGAGCCGGGTCCGCTCTTCCCCCCATCTATGGGCAGCGGCCCCCCGCCCTCTCTCTGGCTCTCAACACAGGCTGACCCAAACCTCCTTCCGTCTCCATCTCCGTTTCTGTTTCCGTTTCCGTTCCGTTTCCGTTTCCGTTCCCGCGTCGTCATCGAAACGCCCCTCCCCCATTTCAAATCGCACACCCATCTCCCACACCCTGCACCGCATGCCCCGTCCTGCCGCAAGTTCCTACAGCCTAACAGTGATCCAGCAGCCCGAAGTTGCGCGCTGTTGCGGGTTTGGTGAAAAGCTCGAGAAGCGGGCCATCGACCCACCGCCGGTGGTGCAGTTGGTGCTGCATGAGCCCGACGGACGCCTCATCACAAGGTAGAATACCATCTTGATCTCAGAGCTGTCTAACCCATGATGGCCGGGCCAGAAGCACTCCTGTTCCCCCCCCTCTCCGACCACCGCCGTCTGCAGACTCTAACAGCCGGCCGGCTTCCGCGCTGCTGCTTTGCCTCGGTTTCCTCCAATATGCGGTCTCAGGCCGAGCGAGCTTGCCGAGCGGGTCAAGTCGTTTGTCATGTACGTCGAGCTCTGGACAAGCCAAGATCCGAACGACACCGCCTCCGCTTCGAATCCGCCTGCAAACCCAACCCCAGAAGCCATTTCAAATACAAACGCACATTCCCATTCGCGCTCGCATCCGCATCCACACGTACACACACAGCCTCGGTCGGCACCGAACCCGAACCCGAACCCGAACCCAAGCCCCAGCCCTCACTCCTCCAATCCGAGCCCAAACATGGATTTCCATATCAATCCCAGCCCGATAGTGAATCCGAATCCAAGCCCTGCTCCGGACTCATACCCAAACTCCAACTCGAGCTGGAGCATCAAGGTCGAGTCCGACATGGTCCAAGAGGCCGAGCGGCCATCGGCTGGCCCCTGCACGAGCGTCACCAGGACAATCCCGACGGCGCTCTGCGGCAAGTGCATCGCCCACAGCGAGTTCCTCATCAAAGACGATGGTGAAGCCGCAGTGCTGTTTATTTTCCCCGAAATCAACATCCGCGTCAAGGGCAAGTACCGGCTCAAGTTTATTCTCTTTGACTGCAGCATCGATTTCGAAATGCCTTTCAGGTACGAAGTAGTGAGCATGCCATAGAGCCCTCCCCATAACCTGGACGGAGGCAAGGACTGTGAGTGGAGATGGGAATGGAAATCCGAATGAAGATGCACCGCCGCAATCTGCATGCTGCGGATATTGGTGATCCAGCGGCTTTGGGAGCTGCCGAATGGGCAACATGGTTTGTGCCTGCCTGCATGGATCTGGACGGAGTTCACTGTGGCAACGACGAGCGTGTGAAACGAAGCGACGGCACTGAGTGGATGGATACCAGCAGCGCGCTCGACCCCGAGGACCATGACTCACCGACGTGCTCGACGCAGCCGGCGAGACATGTGCGCAAGGCTCGATTTCGGAGCGAGGGATGATGAGTCGATTCAGCGGCACAACGTGCGGAAATCATCGGAGATGAGGAACGCTTCGGAGCATCCTGGCATGACAACCCCTGCACATGCTTGTCCACCTGCCAACTTCGTGCTATTTGCTCAGAGCGGACACTCGCCGGCAGTGCTCTCGGCTCGGGCATGCACTGGCGGACAGTCGAGTGGGATGGCGACTCTCGGTTATGGCGGAATGCGATGGGCAGCGACTGACTTGGTTTCCCGTCTCTTTATCCATCTGCGACCACTCAGCCTCGGGCCGCGACGCTGCAGCCAAGCAGTGGTCTATTCGGACGTATTTACGTCCTTCCAATGGCAAAAGTTCGAAGGCATCCCAGGTACGCTTGGGACGGCCTGTGGCCCATGGACTTGGTTGGAGTGAGACGCGCAATATCGATACTGTCTCGCATGACCCAGACATGACACAGACGAAGAGATGAAGCTCGAAGCGCAATGGCTAGGACTATGCTGCTGGAAACGGATGACGATGTTTCTAACCCACTGATATTTCTTGATTCCATGGGGATCCCTTCACCCGCTACTGCCGCCTGAAACTAGTATCAACGTCGCTGACACACTGCCTGTCGTCACAAACCTCGGGGCTGAAGAAGCGGAACGTGATTCGGGGCTTCAGCCGGCGGCTACAAAACCAAGCAAACACAAACATGCCCGGCAAGATCAGCACGACATCGCTGGCACCACGCGAACTGGCATAGTGCTCCTCCTGCATCGGTCTTTCCTGGGACACAGACTGAGTGGAGAGGCGGCAGTATGGCCGGCTGGACAGGTTGACCCGGTATTGCTGGGTTGGTCTTTGGAGACATTGACCTCGATATTCATGGCTGGTCCCGATATTCATGGCTGGTCTCGATATACCAGGGCCAGTATCATTTGCCTCGCTCACTGGCTGCTCCTCTCAACCGCCCATACCAACGTCCAAAACAGAAGGCAGATCTCCCACATCCTTGCGATATTGCTGGAGACGATGACCCCATCGATCGCCCCGAAACGAGCCGCAGCAGTAGCACATGTGCATCGATACTGCCGAAATAGCAGATTTGCTGATTCTTCCCGTCGTGCTTCAACCCGCCTTGGCCAGGGACAGATCAGACTGATGCACACTGAGTACTGGCGGAGGATGGTCGCTTTCATTCGGGAGAATCGGCGGCATGCGATGCGGAAAATACCCCGGCTGCTTCCCGCGTCATGATCACCCGTCTTCGATCCACCCTTGTGAGCGAGGCGAGGGCCCCACCACATTTCGGGGTGGTAATGGCTGGGCCTGTGTCACGGGCGGGTGTTGGTCGCGGCCTTTCGGACGAGGACAGGTCAGGCAGACGAGAAAGGGGGGCGGGCATTTCAAATCAGGCAGAGTCCGACAGGCCCGGCCAGCACAAGGGCCGCTGCGGCGGCCCATGGCGGGATGCAGACCAAACTCGAGGGGCCATCAAGGACCCCGCCTGCCAGGCCAGACGCGGGCAGCAAGGTTTGGTGTCGGTGGCGGACGAAGCAGTGCAGTTTGGAGAGCGCCGTGGAGCGAGATTGACGGTGCGATCAAGCCGACGCTGGTGCATGTCTGAGCGATCACCACAGACACACCGGTTCAAGCATCGCAACCACCGTAAGCGATCAGCGCAACCACCGCAACGAGAATATGGCCAATCGCTGCCGCCAGGGCCGTGATCATGCCGGCGCTGGGTGGTGCCCCCACCGGGGTGCGACCGGACCCTGTGCCCGGGTGTGCGCGCGCAAGCGGGTGTGTCTGCAACCTTGCTGCGGGCCTTGTCCTGCAGACTGTGCTGGGACTCTGTGCGCCGCAACCCTATGCGGGACAAGCAGCCAATCGGGTCTCACCAAGAGCGCCGCGCACCGCACAGCCTCCGCCCCCAAGCAGCAAGGTTTGAGGCGGCAGCAGCACCGCTGGGTGCACCAATGGGCGCACCAATGGGGTTGCGGAGAAGCCCACGCGCACGCGCCTGCGCCCGCCACTCGGTGCTGCGGCTGCGCGGGCCGGATGGGGGGACCGGCGATGGGTTCCAAATGGGCGAAAGGGACGACGCCGGCGGCGACAATGTTGTTGCGAGAGTCGAGGGCATGGGTGGCGGCAATGTCGACAGCGATCTGATACAAATGCTCATAGCCGTCCCGAGAGCGATATCGATATCGATATCGATATTAACGATGCCAACACCAGGATGACCCGCAACATCAACCTTGGTGGCAGCAGCGACCAGCAGCAACGCCACCCACCTGTCGCAAGGTTTGCGCAAGTGCCAGCCCTGCCGCCACAGGGCGCCCCCCGCACAGTCCCACGCCCGCGCGCACAGCACGACATGCATCTCCGCAGGCAGCTGCAGTTGGGGCTCTGGCTCCACGGCCTCGCGACAGGCGTTGGCCCTCACGCCGCCTCAGAGCGACGGCCCGCATGCCGCCCCAGAAATGCGCCGCGACGCAGCGGAACGTTCCGTTTCGTCGCCCCTGGAAGACCTCTCACCGCCGAGCGGATGCGAGCGGCCTCTCCGCAGCAGCGCAACTCTGAGCGGGGGGGGGCCGCACCGAGATCCGTCCGAGGCCACAGACATCAGCAAAAGGGTAGCGAGCAAGGCAACCTTGGCGATGGGGACAGGCAGCGGCAAGTCGGAGTGTGCACCACCATGTGTGATAAGGTGACCAGAGCGGCAGTCCAGCCCGACGAGCCACGAGCTGACAGACCAGATCAGAGCCCACGGCCCAAGGCCGGACCGAATTCCACGCACGCCGGTGACGATGGTCACGGATGCTTTCCCGTGAGGAGAGCCGTGTGTCTGTGCTTGCATATCGGCCCGCAGGCCGGGTGAGGCTTTCGGCCGGAGACAAACACAGCCGGCCTGGGGCCAGCCCGATTTGAGAGTGCAGGAGTGACTGGCGGAGCGGACTGGTGTCTCCAAATGGGGAGGGGAAGCCCACGGCGACGCGGGAAGAGAAGCACGGGACTGAGGGCAGGGCGAACACAGTCACAGCAAGAACGACCACGGCACAAGCGAGACGGACGAGTCCCGAACAAGGGCGAGAACAAAGGCGAGCGAGTTGCAAGCAGACAATTGTGAGTCTGTGAGGACCCAGCACCCAGGAATGCCAGCGAGGACGAGGGCCACATCCGAGGAAGGAGGACGGGCAGCACCCTGCGACGGCCGGTGCCGCTGGGTTCATTCCTTCGTCGTCGCGATCGTCCCTCGTCGCGAGCTGCATCGCACATCTCGCCCAGAGCAATCGAAATTGCTGGAAAACTGTGACGATTCGCGCCACAGCAGCTCACCCAGACCCATATCTGCATTCCTGCGAGCGGGCACAAACGTTCCGCCACTCCACTTCACCAACTCGCTTCGACACCAGGAACGACAAGCCTATGAGCACCCCAGGCCAGGAATCGACTGCCAAGGAACCCCAATTCAGTCGTCCCGACAGCTCGAAAGTGCCCGAAATGATAAAATCCGAGCCCATCGAAACCGCAGGCCAATTGCCGGAACAGCAACGGTAAGCGTCGTGGACTGGGAAGTCAGTTGGATAAGTAACAGATGGATGCGGACCGCCGACCGCCGTGTTCGTTGTACTCGCTGTGCTGGATGCCCGCTGTCGCCGCCGTCGGTTTCGACCGAGACCGATTGCTTCATCATCGATTCGAGGCAGCCACCCCGCCTCTGTGTCGGCTCGGCGCCGACGACTGGCCAGGACGACTCGTTTGCCGGGCTCCTCCGTCTTGCCTTGGCAGGCAACTGCTCCTCGGTCATCGTCAGTCTGGCTCGGTGCTGGAGCTGGAGCTGGTGCTGCTGCCCAAGACTCCCGACAGCCGACAGCCGGCAGGCTCTCGTTTGTTGATAATCGCCAGCACGATCTGCTCGGCCACACCACGCCTGCCGCTGCGTTCTGGCTGGCCGCCCATCCGATGGTTCGACACCTCCCGACGACGAGGGCCAGCGCTCGATATCGGAGACGATCCCGCCGAGGAACGACAGACTACTGCAGCAACAACCACCACGGCGGAGGAGATGGCTGCGAGTCGGCCTCGAGACAGCTTCCCCCATCATCTGCAAACGAGGCCTTGAGCTGATCCTGTGTCTGTGTGTTTTTGCTTCTTTCCTCTGTCCTCACTCCCCGTCTATGGACTGCTCGCGAACATCACTGCCGATTGCCGACCACGCGGTTCGTTGAACGGTCTGCGCCAATGTGGTTTGTGGCTCGCCGATGGGTGCGATGCGATGCGATGCGATACGCTGTTGGTGCGATGTGTGATATGGCACGGCATGGGTCTGGAATCTGGTGCGGACTCGCCATCGCGACGACTTGCTGTTGCGGCGACTTGCTGTTGTGACGACTTGCTGTTGTGACGACCCACTTCCTCTGGTCCGGTGTCTGGTGGCCGTTGATCCTGGTTGTCCTGGCACACGAATCACTCGGGCTGGCGGGTCGATGGGCGCGTCTCTGCTGCGATGATAATGGGATGGTGGTGTGGTGTGATGTGTTGCTGCGGCGACGGCTGGGTGGGCGTGGTTGATCGGCGGCACCGGATGTTCTCGCACGGCCGATGTTCGATGGTCGGCGGTCGGTGATCGCGAATTGGTGACGGCTTGATCCTGTGGATGCTCGGCTCTCTGCTCAATTCAATGCTCGACCCGGCTCGATCCCGGCGCTTGCCTGTGCCATTGGAACCCACGGACACTCTCGACACTTGCACTTAAACGAACGGACGGCACTCGGATGAATCGTCAACACCTGGTGGTGCCAACGATATGCACTCGACAATGTGCACTTGGCTGCGTGTTCTCGACAATGTGCGCTTGGCTGTGTGTTCTCGACAATGTATCCCGACAATCGATTTGACTTTCGACCGACACCGACACTCGATTTGTGCCGGGATCGCTTGGATGGCCTCCACACGGATTCCTGGCTCGCTTCGACATCGGGACCAAACTCGCCACCCACCCGGCCACTACTGTCGACACCGGCCTCATGGCGCACTGAACGCGATATCCATCAATGTTTGCCACTCGATACTCATCGACATCCGATAACAACGTCGAATGGCGGCATCCACCACATCCAACGACCATACCAACCACACCAACCACACCAACCACACCAACCACACCTGCCCCGTCACGATCTCACCACAGTGATCGATACGTGCTCAAAGTCATTCAGCAGCCCCAAGTGGCACGATGCTGCGGATTCGGCGAGAAGCACGAGAAGCGGGCCATCGATCCTCCACCGGTAGTCCAGCTGCTCTATCTGCAGTCCGACGACCGAATCCTGAGCAGGCGAGTAGAGCGGCACTGTGGTTGTGGTTGTGGCTGTGGTTGCCGCCCAGACAAACTCCCGCCGGTGTTGGCCATGAGGCCAGATTGCTGGCTCGTGTGGCTGTGGTTGGGCTGTGGTCGAGACTGTGGCCAGGACAGGGCCGCGGCCGAGACCGCCAGCCAGCAAGTCGACGGAGCAAGTCTCGTTCGGCACATGCTCGGCTGGGCAATGTTGCTTTGCTGAGCGTGGCCCAGCACGGTCCGGCATGGCTCGAGATCGGCTCACATTCGACGGCATTCGATGGCATTGGTTTGCATTCGGTGGCATTGGCTTGCATTGCGCCGCGTAGCATCACATCACATCACATTGCATCACATCGTATTGCATTGCATCACATCATTTCAGGACGGATGCGATGGTGTGTGGCTGCGCCCTGCGCAACTTCATGAAGGCCCACCCACTCGGCCCGCACTCTTGGCAAACATTCTTCGCCCACACTTTGCACTCTGCTCTCTACCCTTCGCACGTATTCCTGCTTTGTATCGCAGGACAGCGGCTATTCCCCGTGCTCCCTTCCTTCACATCCCTTCCCTCCGTATTCTGTCGCCTCGTTTCCCGCCCGCGACTTTACAGTCCCTCGATATCAAATGCCATGCCATGTCCTGTCCTGCCATGTCCTGTCCTGCCACGTCCTGCCATATCCTATCCTGTCGAGTTCGCGCGCCGAGCCCAGCTGCGGGGCCGGCTTGCTACGGCGTCTGCATCCTGCACCCTCCTGAGATGCCAGCCCTGGTTCGACACCAATACCATTGACGCTGACGCTCTTGATTCCATTCACTTCGCTTCCGCTTCCCCATATCCCACATCCTCACGTCCCCACGTCCCCACATCCCCACATTCCCACATCCACATTACCGCACGCTCGCCGTCTATCCTCGCAGGCCTCACCAACTCGCCCAGCAAGTGGCCAACTTTGTCCTCTTTGTCGAGCTCTGGTCGACCGACGAGCAGGAAAACCGCTCGCTCGTTCAATACCACTCCCAGTCCGACCGTGCGCATCTGCGGTTCCCACACGAGGCCCGTTTCGAGCAATCCGGAGGCAGCGGCAGTAGCAGCAGCAGCAGCAACTCCAAGCGACCTCTGACATCACAAGTGCGCACGCTGTGCGGCAAGTGTGTCGCCCATAGCGAGTTCCTGATCAACGAAATGGGAGAGGAGGTGGTCCTCTTCATCTTCCCAGAGATTAACATCCGCGTCAAGGGCGACTACAAGCTCAAGTTTGTGCTGTTCGAGTGCCCGAATCTCCAAGCCGATCCTGTGCAGCCGGGGCCGCCACGACTGACAAGGTGACGATGCAGGCCTGTGACGCAGGCTTGTGGTGCGGGGTGTGGTGCGGCAGTGTCCGCGTTTGGGGTCGATTGTCGACCTGTCTGTGCCGGCTGGGGGAGAGGTGGCTCTGTTCATGTCAAGCAGCCAATGCAGAAGCATGCTCTGAGGTCCAGAGTCCGACGGCACAGCTCCAAGGCGGCTGCAAGTTGGTCGGAAATCGACCATGGCGGATCGATAATGGATCGGCGATGGATCGGCGATGGATCGGCACGGTGCCAGCCCTCCTTGCGCCCACCCCATCTGCATTCGTTCTTCTCCCTCAGCCCGCCTCCAAGCTCCGCTTGCTTCCTTCTCCTCTTCACCGTCTTCCGCTCTATATCCCCTATATCCCGTATATCCCTATATCCCTATCCCCTACATCCTCTCCCCGCGCTTCCCGCTCCTTTGCTCTCCTCGGGTGGCTTTGTGGCTCCGCCGAGATGTTGCCGCCAGCGATGGCCGGCTCGGATGTGGTGGCGTGGTTGTTGGACACTTGCGGCTGCAGTCTGGTGCACTGCAACTTGCAGTCGCACTCCGATGCTGTCGCAAGCATGGCCAGAGCCACACACTTATCATCCTGCAGAAGCTGCAAAGGCACCGTCGATCTGGTCGCATCCGTCGATTGGGCCGGCCTTACCTTTGGTCTTGGTGCTTCACCGACGCTGCTTCGATTCATCAGAGTTCCCGGCCCCCCTTTCTTTACCATCGTCTGCCATGCTTCATCGCCCTCCATCCCTCCATCCCGCCATCCCTCCATCCCGCCATCCCTCCATCCCTCCCCTCCCTCCCTCCCTCCCTCCCTCCCTCCATCCCTCCATTCCTCCATCCCGCCATCCCGCCATCCCCACCACTCATGGTTGGAGGCACTCAGCGCGCTGCCGGGCACCCCGCTGTCGACTTGGTCCTGTCATCGGGCGACAGCAGTCCTGGCTGTCATTTTGGCGCCTGTCAACTGTGTGCCATGGCTCTCCAAGTCCTTCCGGGGCGACGGTATGCCGATACCCCGATGTCGCTCCACCGACACTAATGGCATCGCTGGCGTCATCGGCACCACTCTGGCTCAGAGTGGTGGCTGTCACCGTAATCTGGAGCAGTTGTCGAGATGGCTCTTGCCATGAGGCGCGCCACGGTGACAAACAAGCCCAAGAGCTGTCACCGCGCTCTCGCCAGGGCTCTCGCTTGCAGTCGTGGCCCTCTCTCTGCGCTCTCGCACTCCTCTCGGCTGCTCCTCGTGCCGCCCGCTCCTTCCGTCCTTTTGACGTCCCAACCCCACAACCGATCGACAACATTCGCCCACAACCCATCGACATATTCGCCCACATCCACATCCGTATCTCCACACATCCGTACCGCACCACATCGCACCCACACGTGCCGCTCTGTTGACTCTTCATCCGTATCGCCGCCACGACCGTATCTCGATCCCCCTTGCCCGTCTCGTTACCCGTTTCATTGCACGCCCCGCTGCTCATCGCATCGCTTATCGCCTTGCTTGATCTTCGCCGACCCAACGCCACCCGATCCGCCTGGCGGTCCAGCCACAATATGCACATTGTTGGCGTGATTCAGCACATGCTGTTGCCGATCGGCTGCTGATTCGGCTGCTGGCTCGGCGCACTGCCACGCACAATGCGTCATTGCATCCGATCGATCATGGGCAGCTCCAATTTCGACGCAGCAGTGTGAAGACTGGCTGTTTCTGCCGATCACCTCCTGCGCACGCTAACACTGCTGCTTGCGGCTCTTGCGTCTCTCCCTACACACCATCCCATTCGTAACCTTCCACCTCGATCGCATCTGGATTGCGTCTTGCAGCGACAGCCGAGCACACGTCTTTTCCGACTCCTTCACCTCGTTCCAGTGGCAAAAGTTTATTGGCATCCCAGGTACGTTTCACGATGGTCGGGTGCTCGGCAGCTCGGCAGCTCGGCAGCTCGGCATGGCACGGTCGAACATCGAACGACATTGAGCAGTATCGAGCGGTATCTGGTAGTATCGAGCCTCGGAGGTCGCAGCCGGCATGACGTCTACGATCGGATCGCTGTCAACATACACCAGACCGTTGAGATATAGCAGCACGTCAAGCCGCCAGGGATTCTCGGCCCGCCAAGCAACATCGAGCCTCGGCCGTTGTATCGACGGCCAGATCAGCACCAGAAGCACCAGAAGCACCAGAAGCACCAGAAGCACCAGAAGCACAGGAAACACAGGAAGCACCAGGAGCTCCAGGGAAGAGTCGGAGGCACCAAAGGCACCAGAGGCACCAGCACACCACAGCGAGAGCTGACCTCGTTGGCACACAGCGGGCCGATCATGCATCGGGAGCGGCCGCTCCCGTCTCCTGTGCTCCTGTGCCCCCTGCATCTCTGCGTCCCTCAAGATGCTGCTGACCGGCTGGCACCCGAAGCACTTGAGGCATCCGAAGTATTTGAGGCATCCGAAGCATTTGAAGCATTCTTATAGACACCAGCGTAGCACATATGATTCGCGGACCTGAATACGGCCATCAGGATTCGATGGTGCCGACATTGTCATCCTTCTTGGCGGTGTCGCTTGGTCATGGAGGCGGGTCGATTGTTCGCCGGCTGCTGTGTCCGGGCTGTTGTGTTGGTCGCTGCATTCATCAGCAGCGGAGAGTACAGAGTCAACGCCGAGGGACGAGAATATCGCTAGGGGAGTGTGGCATCGGTAACTGACGGCTCCTCCTTGTTTCTTCCCCCCCCCATGCATTTGCGATGTCAACATGCATAACTCTCCTCACCCCTGCACTTCTTGTCATTCCTGTACTTTCTTTGGCCAACTGCATCCTCTGTCCCCGATCCTCATCTTATGGCGACGTTTCCATCCTCGCTGCCCGATCGGCCGATCTGCTGTGGTATCACCGTGCGTCGGCTGTCGACCTATGTGCAACTCACTGTCGGCTCGTCGATTCAATCCACACCAAACGGTCGATTCCCGATCATCCATGGGCCATGACATCTGACGGCTCATCCGGCGCCCTGCACACCTCCTGTTTGCCATTCTGCATGTGCATTTGCATATGCATGTACATTCACATCTGCATGTGCATCTCCCCTCGTGAATTACCTGCCGCTTTATGTGCCTGTTTCGACATGGGACTCCCTTTCGTACCGCCCTCCTGTCTTGGGTCCCATCTCGCCCTCCTCTATCTTGCCCTCCTCTGCCTTGCCCTCCTCTGCCTTGCCCTCCTCTGCCTTGCCCTCCTCTGTCTTGCCCTCCTCTGCCTCCGGCCTGCTCTCTCTTGCTCCTTCTCGGTTCTTCTGCTCCTTCCCGTTTCTTCTGCTCCTTCCTCCGGTCCCTTTCCCATACCGCCGCTCCTTGACTGCCGCTTCTCCCCCCCCCTTCATTGACGGCCCGCCACCACCTGCTCTTGATTGACACCGGACATCAACCGGCACGGCTCGCTTCCTCTCACGACAACGTCCTTTGGGGTCGGCACTGGCATCGACCGGGGCCATGGCTGGTTGGTGAATGCCGCTGGGGAATGTCACTGGGTGATGCCGCTGGCGGATATCTGGGCCTGGCTGGCGCTATATCTGATCGGCACATCCAATGCTTTTGATGGCACGATGCAACGAATTGCTTCACGACCGGGAACAAAACCTGCCAACGGCGGTTCTCTCCTGGATCTGCTGTCAACATAACCTCGCTTGGCTGCGTTTCCTGGACGGGCCACGACTGCACTTGCCGCTGACGATGAACACATGCGCAATGCATGCGATACGATGCGTGGAATGTGCGATGTGTGCGGTTGTTTGATGTATGCGATATGTGCAATATGCGATGCCTCCCGATCATCGACGACGATTCTCGACGACCATCGGTGGCGTCTCTCAACGGGCATCGACTGGCTCGATCGCAAATGTTGCTCGGCTCAACACCACATCCGCCCACGGTATCGACAACAACGGCAACAACAACGACAACAACCACTGGGTGGATGTTTATCGGCTACAGCATCAACTTCTCTCACCCTTCACCTCTCGAAACAAACACCTGGCCTTCGGAACCGGAATATATCGAGGATTAGTCATAAGCAATAAACTATTCAGACGGTTATCAAGATCAATTCCTAACCTGCGATGCTCAAGTCACTGGTCATCGTCGATCCTATCGACACAACTTCTTTCTCTCGTCAGTCGGATACAGTATCATATCATAGTGAATATCCCATTGACCCAAACAATTATTTAAATTAGCATATTCATATCGCATGAGAACATGCTTAACATTTTTATTTGAATCATGTCCCTTCCTCCACAATGAATTGAATACAGTGAATCCTTCACACCCCCGATAACACTGATGATTCAACCCAGCGACGGATCAACGACATGCTGAGCCCTCTGATTCCGACAGATCATGTACAATATCGGGCCAGCCTCGCTCTCCTGAAGTTGGAATACGATTCAATCCGGTGAAGCGGATGGGCTGGTCGATTGGCGACGGTCGAGTTCAGGATGACTCGAGTTCGCGATGGAGGGCCGGCGGAGGATCGATTTAGCAACCGGCCAGCGAGCTGGTTTCTTGTCAGCCCACGAGCGAGTCGCACACTCGATCGCGATCCTGATCGGACTCGGCCGAGTGGATATGCAAAGCGGAGGGAGTGCGCAACGAAGAAGCGAATTAGCAACGAAACGAACTACTGAAGAAGCGAATTCACAAAGAAGCGGATTCACAAAGAAGCGAAACGACAAAGCAGAAATGAGGGGTGATGAACATGTCAGTGCACACAGAGGGAATGAGAGTGGTGACGGAGTGCACGAGATGCAGAGGAGCAGCGATTGCAGTCTCGGGCCGATGCGTGGCAGGAAAGCTGTCGGCGAGGGAACAGCGAGACGCGAAACCGAGGTGTGGTGTGGCGAAGCGAGTGATGCCGCCCATCGGATGCTCGGCAACAGCAACCGCACGTTCATGACGTGGGAACCCGGAAGTGGCGGAGGGGGCGAACAGAGCCAACGAAATGCAGCTCAGTAACAATCAGAGCGGCTCGCTGATCTCATTGAATAGGGGCCTATAAGGGTGTTGCTGTCCAAGCAACTTTGCCGACGAACCTGCCGGTGCGGTCGGATTCGTGTTTGGTCGCTCGCACGTCCTGCTCTCTGGCCAAAGCAATTCACATGCCTGGAGTGTTGTTTGAAGCAATATACATATGGACTGTTAGCTAGAGCGATGCCTATGTGGGGCTGCCATCGGAACGATGCGTTATATCGAGGCAACCGTCCAGATTGCTCGCTCGGTTGATTGCACTCGACCCACTGCAAGCGATATTGACGTTTCCTTCACCCTCTACTCGTAACTTCCGGAAAGGCGCGTTCTCTTCATTTTGCCAATTCTCACGGCTATCGAATATTTCGCGACTCGGGCCTTGCTCGCCAAAACGCTCCCTTCGCCACCACCGTATTCTGTCGCCCACTTCGCGCCACGTTCCGAGCCACATTCCGAGCACATTCCGAGCACATTCCGAGCCTCCGTCCGCCACTACATTTCGCCGTCACCCTTATTCGTCCCATTATGAGCCATATTCCACAACCACGTCTTGTAACCATCGCTATGCTCCATTCTACCGCCACATGTTGTAAACACTGCCATATTTTTACGCCCCTCCCAACCACCTGTCATCGCGTTCTCCTGCCATCCGCGCTCCCCAGGCTTCCAGCCGCACCTCCCATCTTATAACCATCGCTCATAAATAGCTGGCACGTATTTTGTTCTCTATCTCATCGTATGTACCTCGGTTCGGGTGACAGCCTAGCTGCCAAATGTGTGTCGTCGCTTGTAGCCATATGTGACAGTGAGCTGTCTGAGCTGCCCCTCACCAAGTTCTGGATCAGCAACTGTTTCGGCTGTATTCAACTGGGTCCACGCTTTGGCGCCCGAGATCAAATCACAGCCAATTATTCGGCCAATCGCACCACGTATGCTGCCTTTGCGCTCGAAGCGCTGCCGCGGCGGCTGCCGCTTTCGGTGTGATCGGGACTACCCGTGAAGGCTGTTGCGTGGCTGTTCTCTAGACGTCATTCCACCACGCCCGAAAATGGCCCTTTGCACCAGAAACGCCACATCAATGCTTTTTTATGCTTTTGGCTCTCGTTGTATGGTCAAGAGAGGCCTGGGAGTATTGGGTCGTCAGACAGACCCAGCCAACGGCGCACCCGACCCGGGTGTCATCCTTGAGGCTCCAAGTCCGGGGCTGGCGCACTATTGATGACAAGCACACCGGAGAGGGTTGAGCAGCAAGGTAAAAATCAAGGTAAAAGCACGTCTATGTGAATCCGATATGTTCGAGATGGTTGGGGCGGCTGAGGTGTCTGCAAGACCAGGGTGGTTGGAGGTGATCGGACAAATATACAGCCCAGAGTATTGCACGCGGAACCGCTGACAAGCGACACAGCATGGACAGGCAGTAACAAAGACAGAGTCACAGTACAGCACTCCCAAAATAAACGGAAGATATTGATTTTGTATATTCTTTTGGATAGGGATACACGCCTATCGCCCAGTGGCCATCCATCTTCTGTGAACAGCGGAGGGGATGCGTCTCGCGCCCACCAACACAGGCACTTGATCGATATTTCTGGCAGTTCCACCATCACCTCCGCCGCTAGAGGATCAACCATGTCCCTTGAGGTCCGTTCTAAGTGTTTCCGATGAACGAGTTCAACATATCCCAAGTATGCTCCGGATGTCTGGCACCAAAGCCACTCGGGCTGCCCGATCACCTTGATGTCGACAGCTCGGACGCTGCGTGGAAGCTGTCCAAGTGGTCGAATTTATTCACTATACTCTCACGTCAAAACGTCACGGTCGTTTGGAGCATGATCTCGGTGTTTCAGTCAATCATCGCCCATGAGTGTCGACTGGGTGTATTCACGAGAGCACTTTCGAAGAAGCAACTGAGCACGAGGACGGCTTACAATTCGACAATCCGGGACAGGCGGCCAACTGAGATTGGGCTGCGGACCTGATTGCAGCAAGAATGTGTGCTGTCCTTCAGTCGGAGTGCGTCCCATTTTGTCTGCGTACACTATAAAAGATCATGCATCAGGACAGAGCATTGATGGATAATAAGCTAACTCGAATAGTTCACCACGATATATCAAAGTCTATAGTGCTGTGATGGATTGGGTATGATAGATCTCCGTTGTCATGCTGATGACAGTCGGATGGAGAAGGCCGAGACTATGTGGGAGATCTCGGTCTTTGACCCATTCCCAAATACTGTTGGCCACTCGACTCACGCATGATCACCTTGAGCCTATCGGTGCTTAGCACCGCTCTTTCATCCCGGTGTTGATTCCTGGCGATCACATCCCGGTGCTCACAGCCGGGTGCTCCTAACGAAAGGGGGCACATTAATACCTGGCTCGCATAGCGACGTACGTGGTTACAGGGCTCTCTGGCTCTACTTGATATTCGCTTTGCTCTTGCTGGCTCCTTAGGAGCACTATCATTCTGATTTTGCGCTCGCCCCCCCCCACCTGACTTGGCACTTTAGATTGCCATTTCCTTGTGCCCATCGTGCCCAAGAGTCATCAGGCAGTTGCTGATGACTATAATTCCCTCGCTTCATCGAACCGATAGCTCGGATTGTAACTGCAAACGAATACTGGTTGACAAAAATCGATTATACGCGATACGTGTTGATAGCCGGCGATATTTGCGCTGGTTGGTGGTGAGGGCTTCACAAACAACAGGGGATTCAGCCCAAGCGCGATTGACGAGAGAGGCGCAGACAACGACCGACCTCAACCCGCGCTTGTTCTGCTTTCACTCCTCCAAGGCTTTCGCCGCTATCCCTGCCACCCCATAAATACTGACTCCACTTGAAATACTGCAGTTTAGCGAATCCTCTATTGTGGTTGCTTCTCCCGACTCTTTGCGCCTACCACCCCCAAAGCCAACCCTCGCTCCGGAATGCTGCGCCATTGACTGACGATTCGCTCCTTTTCGCCGTGGTCAGTGCGGCGGTATGTTTTAAGCTTCTGAGCATCAGTCCGTTGTTCTTTCAGCAATATCAGTCTCGGACTTCATCAATCATCCCTATCGACACCACCTGAATCTATCAGTAAAGCTTACCTGTGTACCATCGATATTCTGTCTTGAACTGTATCTCGGCTTCTTCAACTCCTTGAGCACGGACAGACATACGCTCAGGCCAGGCTCAAGATCAGCCTCAAGGTTAGCTTCGAGACTGACTTGAGTCAATTTCTCGACTAGTTTCATCAGCTGGAGAGCTTTGTGTTTGGATGTATCTGAATATTCCAGATGACCATGGGGGCATCGCTGAGTCATGCTCACACCAAGGGTATCGAGCGGGTATCAAGGGTATCCACTCGCAGGTATCCATTCAAGGGCGAATATTGACGGGGTATCCATCCATGGGTATCCTCCGCAGGCATCCCATTGTAGGTATCGACTGGGCTTTGATTGGCTGTTTGCTGAGGGGGGGTATCTGCTCGACGGGGATCGTTAAGGTACCAGACCGCCATCGTGTAGCCCGCTTCGATCTGCCCTCGTAGCTCTTGGTGCCTTTCCATCAAGGTTGAAGCTCTTTCCATAAGAGCGAGACTTTCCATCGGGGGGGGGGGTAACTGGCTGCATTGATAGCAGCTTGACCGCCTGCATCAACGAATACCTGGCTGCCGTCAGCTTTCCGTAGAAGACGCTCATCTAATATCCAGCCGCCCATACCATTCCCATAGCATACCTTCACAGCAGGCCAGCAAGTCAGCAAGCCAGCGTACCAGCATGCCAGGTGAGCGCTAAAACTATCTAGCGTGCTGCTCTATCACCTATTCCATACTTTACAATCCAACACTTTCGGGGGGGGGAGGATCATAGACGTTCCATACAGGCCTCATAATGAATAGTGGAAGAGTGGGGGAGGTTTTGCAGCTTTGGTACGGTCCCTTGAGTTCGACGGTATTGCGAATTGGGACTGTAAGCGAGTCTATTGTTCCTGTCCTTGACTTGGCACGCAAGCCAGTCCTCTGGGCAGCGTCAAAAAGCTGTCCAAATTCGATTGATGGCTTGAAGTCTGGTGAACTGTTGTGGATGTGCATGTGGATCTGGATGTGTCGTCCGACACTTGCAGTTTTCGCTCGTTCTTGGCTCTCCTTGCATCCTGATGGAGTCTGCGTTCGGCTGGGGTCTGTTCTCGCTTGGCAGTAGCCATATTGCCAAAATCAAGATCGAGCTGTGGATTGCAACTAGGATGCGCTCTCCTGACGCTGGTGATAATATCAGCACAGTCTGGCTTGTCTCCAAGCGCCAGAACGGTGGAGCAAGCTGCATTACTCACCAACAACCAGTAGATTAGCCGTCGAGTGAAAACACTCTGGCCTTGTTCAGTTGACTTTGTGGCTGGTCTTGGCCTATCGTCTCGATTAGCCATCTCGATCAACTCATTTGAGTGAGCTCGCTGCTGGAAGGGTCAAATATCGGCTCATTGACACCGAGAGTGATGCATGGTATATCGACGTTGGCGGCTTCTGCACATAGTTGCCTTGACGGCATAATGTCAAACCTGCAGATGGCTTTAATACGAGCAATTGCATGGCTCCTTAGAACCTCTTGTCTATGGGCTAGCATCTCGCGTAAGCTGTAGACTCGCGAGGACCACTCGACAGCCCTGTAAATATTCAACTGTAAATGAGGCTCAGTCTCGGCCTCGCTGCCGTGGAAATATTCAAGCTAAGCAGAGCCACACTGTTTATTCAGCTTCTCCACTTCCCTGCCCGATTTATCGGAGTCAATGCGACAGCCCTAGCTCCACCGCCTCCACCTGATCGCCAGGTTATTGATCCTGGATGCTTATTAGAGATTCTACTCACCATAGTATCAATTGGGTGTCCGCGTATGCCCCTCCAAAGTTCTGTCGCGACCTCCATCCCAGTATTCCGTGAATATGGACGTGTACAGTCGATTATTGTCCTGTCCTGCCTGTCCTGTCCTGCCTGTCCTGTCCTGTACAGAGCCTCGCCTGTGCCAATATGCTCTGTCGACATCGGTATAGATTTCCAGTTCTTATTGTGTCGATGGGTATAGGGTCAGGTCTACCGGCAGCTGTAACACCGATAAGGGTGCTCGCAGTCCGGAACGGTCGGATCTTGCTCGGGAATGCCCGAGAGCGGGGCTCCGATCCCCGTTTCTCGTATAAACACGCTCGCGTCCTTGAAGTACTGGTGATCGTGTCTCAAGCCAGGCGCTTTGCATTCATCTTGTCACTCACTCAACCTTCACTCCGTCATCCATCGCCCTGCTCAGCCCGATCATATTATTTGGCTGTGGCTGTCGGTATACCGCCGCTCCACTCTCCGCTTCGCTCCATTTCCCATTTATCTACATCCATATCCGTCTATGGATTCGACTGTGCCTAGCTCTTTTACGGCACCGCCGTCTGAACGACGAATAGAGGGATAGTAGGGACAGCAGATTGACAGGTTTGGGTCCATTATGGTTGACATGCACCATTCATTGGGCTTCATGCATCAAATGCACCACTAATCGTGCGTTGCGTACCGGAACGGGCAGCCTGGGCTCGGCCGATGCGGAGTGTGTCGACTGTCGCAGTTTGCGGTTTGGGAGGCTCTGGGCGTTGCTGGCATCTTGACCCCAGCGAGCAGCCGCTGCATCCACGGGCCCTCGTTCAGGCTGTCAGGCCGAGATTATCTCCACATTACCTTGGGATAGAGCTCAGGAAGACAAATAGTTTGATTGTATGGTTATATTTGTGAAACCCTGTGCCATATGATGCAGCCTGCTGGAAAACCGCTCCAAAACCGCCCCGGAATCGATATTCCAAGATGCATCAATAACAGATCGTATGCATGTGATCGAAGCTCAAAAATTTGCCAAAGGGATGTCAACGACTCCTGCAGCCTTTACCAAATCGAATGAAAATGGGTTCCTAGAGCAATAAAGATCTGTGACAAGCGTGGGGTCACGCTTGATATGGGAGCTTCATTAAGATATTGACGGACTCAATCGGAGGGATTAATTCGGGAGACGTTGCGGTTTCTCAGTCCCCGAGTTTGTTTCGAGAGGTGAAGGGTGAGAGAAGTTGATGCTGTAGCCGATAAACATCCACCCAGTGGTTGTTGTCGTTGTTGTTGCCGTTGTTGTCGATACCGTGGGCGGATGTGGTGTTGAGCCGAGCAACATTTGCGATCGAGCCAGTCGATGCCCGTTGAGAGACGCCACCGATGGTCGTCGAGAATCGTCGTCGATGATCGGGAGGCATCGCATATTGCACATATCGCATACATCAAACAACCGCACACATCGCACATTCCACGCATCGTATCGCATGCATTGCGCATGTGTTCATCGTCAGCGGCAAGTGCAGTCGTGGCCCGTCCAGGAAACGCAGCCAAGCGAGGTTATGTTGACAGCAGATCCAGGAGAGAACCGCCGTTGGCAGGTTTTGTTCCCGGTCGTGAAGCAATTCGTTGCATCGTGCCATCAAAAGCATTGGATGTGCCGATCAGATATAGCGCCAGCCAGGCCCAGATATCCGCCAGCGGCATCACCCAGTGACATTCCCCAGCGGCATTCACCAACCAGCCATGGCCCCGGTCGATGCCAGTGCCGACCCCAAAGGACGTTGTCGTGAGAGGAAGCGAGCCGTGCCGGTTGATGTCCGGTGTCAATCAAGAGCAGGTGGTGGCGGGCCGTCAATGAAGGGGGGGGAGAAGCGGCAGTCAAGGAGCGGCGGTATGGGAAAGGGACCGGAGGAAGGAGCAGAAGAAACGGGAAGGAGCAGAAGAACCGAGAAGGAGCAAGAGAGAGCAGGCCGGAGGCAGAGGAGGGCAAGACAGAGGAGGGCAAGGCAGAGGAGGGCAAGGCAGAGGAGGGCAAGGCAGAGGAGGGCAAGATAGAGGAGGGCGAGATGGGACCCAAGACAGGAGGGCGGTACGAAAGGGAGTCCCATGTCGAAACAGGCACATAAAGCGGCAGGTAATTCACGAGGGGAGATGCACATGCAGATGTGAATGTACATGCATATGCAAATGCACATGCAGAATGGCAAACAGGAGGTGTGCAGGGCGCCGGATGAGCCGTCAGATGTCATGGCCCATGGATGATCGGGAATCGACCGTTTGGTGTGGATTGAATCGACGAGCCGACAGTGAGTTGCACATAGGTCGACAGCCGACGCACGGTGATACCACAGCAGATCGGCCGATCGGGCAGCGAGGATGGAAACGTCGCCATAAGATGAGGATCGGGGACAGAGGATGCAGTTGGCCAAAGAAAGCACAGGAATGACAAGAAGTGCAGGGGTGAGGAGAGTTATGCATGTTGACATCGCAAATGCATGGGGGGGGGGAAGAAACAAGGAGGAGCCGTCAGTTACCGATGCCACACTCCCCTAGCGATATTCTCGTCCCTCGGCGTTGACTCTGTACTCTCCGCTGCTGATGAATGCAGCGACCAACACAACAGCCCGGACACAGCAGCCGGCGAACAATCGACCCGCCTCCATGACCAAGCGACACCGCCAAGAAGGATGACAATGTCGGCACCATCGAATCCTGATGGCCGTATTCAGGTCCGCGAATCATATGTGCTACGCTGGTGTCTATAAGAATGCTTCAAATGCTTCGGATGCCTCAAATACTTCGGATGCCTCAAGTGCTTCGGGTGCCAGCCGGTCAGCAGCATCTTGAGGGACGCAGAGATGCAGGGGGCACAGGAGCACAGGAGACGGGAGCGGCCGCTCCCGATGCATGATCGGCCCGCTGTGTGCCAACGAGGTCAGCTCTCGCTGTGGTGTGCTGGTGCCTCTGGTGCCTTTGGTGCCTCCGACTCTTCCCTGGAGCTCCTGGTGCTTCCTGTGTTTCCTGTGCTTCTGGTGCTTCTGGTGCTTCTGGTGCTTCTGGTGCTTCTGGTGCTGATCTGGCCGTCGATACAACGGCCGAGGCTCGATGTTGCTTGGCGGGCCGAGAATCCCTGGCGGCTTGACGTGCTGCTATATCTCAACGGTCTGGTGTATGTTGACAGCGATCCGATCGTAGACGTCATGCCGGCTGCGACCTCCGAGGCTCGATACTACCAGATACCGCTCGATACTGCTCAATGTCGTTCGATGTTCGACCGTGCCATGCCGAGCTGCCGAGCTGCCGAGCTGCCGAGCACCCGACCATCGTGAAACGTACCTGGGATGCCAATAAACTTTTGCCACTGGAACGAGGTGAAGGAGTCGGAAAAGACGTGTGCTCGGCTGTCGCTGCAAGACGCAATCCAGATGCGATCGAGGTGGAAGGTTACGAATGGGATGGTGTGTAGGGAGAGACGCAAGAGCCGCAAGCAGCAGTGTTAGCGTGCGCAGGAGGTGATCGGCAGAAACAGCCAGTCTTCACACTGCTGCGTCGAAATTGGAGCTGCCCATGATCGATCGGATGCAATGACGCATTGTGCGTGGCAGTGCGCCGAGCCAGCAGCCGAATCAGCAGCCGATCGGCAACAGCATGTGCTGAATCACGCCAACAATGTGCATATTGTGGCTGGACCGCCAGGCGGATCGGGTGGCGTTGGGTCGGCGAAGATCAAGCAAGGCGATAAGCGATGCGATGAGCAGCGGGGCGTGCAATGAAACGGGTAACGAGACGGGCAAGGGGGATCGAGATACGGTCGTGGCGGCGATACGGATGAAGAGTCAACAGAGCGGCACGTGTGGGTGCGATGTGGTGCGGTACGGATGTGTGGAGATACGGATGTGGATGTGGGCGAATATGTCGATGGGTTGTGGGCGAATGTTGTCGATCGGTTGTGGGGTTGGGACGTCAAAAGGACGGAAGGAGCGGGCGGCACGAGGAGCAGCCGAGAGGAGTGCGAGAGCGCAGAGAGAGGGCCACGACTGCAAGCGAGAGCCCTGGCGAGAGCGCGGTGACAGCTCTTGGGCTTGTTTGTCACCGTGGCGCGCCTCATGGCAAGAGCCATCTCGACAACTGCTCCAGATTACGGTGACAGCCACCACTCTGAGCCAGAGTGGTGCCGATGACGCCAGCGATGCCATTAGTGTCGGTGGAGCGACATCGGGGTATCGGCATACCGTCGCCCCGGAAGGACTTGGAGAGCCATGGCACACAGTTGACAGGCGCCAAAATGACAGCCAGGACTGCTGTCGCCCGATGACAGGACCAAGTCGACAGCGGGGTGCCCGGCAGCGCGCTGAGTGCCTCCAACCATGAGTGGTGGGGATGGCGGGATGGCGGGATGGAGGAATGGAGGGATGGAGGGAGGGAGGGAGGGAGGGAGGGAGGGGAGGGATGGAGGGATGGCGGGATGGAGGGATGGCGGGATGGAGGGATGGAGGGCGATGAAGCATGGCAGACGATGGTAAAGAAAGGGGGGCCGGGAACTCTGATGAATCGAAGCAGCGTCGGTGAAGCACCAAGACCAAAGGTAAGGCCGGCCCAATCGACGGATGCGACCAGATCGACGGTGCCTTTGCAGCTTCTGCAGGATGATAAGTGTGTGGCTCTGGCCATGCTTGCGACAGCATCGGAGTGCGACTGCAAGTTGCAGTGCACCAGACTGCAGCCGCAAGTGTCCAACAACCACGCCACCACATCCGAGCCGGCCATCGCTGGCGGCAACATCTCGGCGGAGCCACAAAGCCACCCGAGGAGAGCAAAGGAGCGGGAAGCGCGGGGAGAGGATGTAGGGGATAGGGATATAGGGATATACGGGATATAGGGGATATAGAGCGGAAGACGGTGAAGAGGAGAAGGAAGCAAGCGGAGCTTGGAGGCGGGCTGAGGGAGAAGAACGAATGCAGATGGGGTGGGCGCAAGGAGGGCTGGCACCGTGCCGATCCATCGCCGATCCATCGCCGATCCATTATCGATCCGCCATGGTCGATTTCCGACCAACTTGCAGCCGCCTTGGAGCTGTGCCGTCGGACTCTGGACCTCAGAGCATGCTTCTGCATTGGCTGCTTGACATGAACAGAGCCACCTCTCCCCCAGCCGGCACAGACAGGTCGACAATCGACCCCAAACGCGGACACTGCCGCACCACACCCCGCACCACAAGCCTGCGTCACAGGCCTGCATCGTCACCTTGTCAGTCGTGGCGGCCCCGGCTGCACAGGATCGGCTTGGAGATTCGGGCACTCGAACAGCACAAACTTGAGCTTGTAGTCGCCCTTGACGCGGATGTTAATCTCTGGGAAGATGAAGAGGACCACCTCCTCTCCCATTTCGTTGATCAGGAACTCGCTATGGGCGACACACTTGCCGCACAGCGTGCGCACTTGTGATGTCAGAGGTCGCTTGGAGTTGCTGCTGCTGCTGCTACTGCCGCTGCCTCCGGATTGCTCGAAACGGGCCTCGTGTGGGAACCGCAGATGCGCACGGTCGGACTGGGAGTGGTATTGAACGAGCGAGCGGTTTTCCTGCTCGTCGGTCGACCAGAGCTCGACAAAGAGGACAAAGTTGGCCACTTGCTGGGCGAGTTGGTGAGGCCTGCGAGGATAGACGGCGAGCGTGCGGTAATGTGGATGTGGGAATGTGGGGATGTGGGGACGTGGGGATGTGGGGATGTGGGGACGTGAGGATGTGGGATATGGGGAAGCGGAAGCGAAGTGAATGGAATCAAGAGCGTCAGCGTCAATGGTATTGGTGTCGAACCAGGGCTGGCATCTCAGGAGGGTGCAGGATGCAGACGCCGTAGCAAGCCGGCCCCGCAGCTGGGCTCGGCGCGCGAACTCGACAGGATAGGATATGGCAGGACGTGGCAGGACAGGACATGGCAGGACAGGACATGGCATGGCATTTGATATCGAGGGACTGTAAAGTCGCGGGCGGGAAACGAGGCGACAGAATACGGAGGGAAGGGATGTGAAGGAAGGGAGCACGGGGAATAGCCGCTGTCCTGCGATACAAAGCAGGAATACGTGCGAAGGGTAGAGAGCAGAGTGCAAAGTGTGGGCGAAGAATGTTTGCCAAGAGTGCGGGCCGAGTGGGTGGGCCTTCATGAAGTTGCGCAGGGCGCAGCCACACACCATCGCATCCGTCCTGAAATGATGTGATGCAATGCAATACGATGTGATGCAATGTGATGTGATGTGATGCTACGCGGCGCAATGCAAGCCAATGCCACCGAATGCAAACCAATGCCATCGAATGCCGTCGAATGTGAGCCGATCTCGAGCCATGCCGGACCGTGCTGGGCCACGCTCAGCAAAGCAACATTGCCCAGCCGAGCATGTGCCGAACGAGACTTGCTCCGTCGACTTGCTGGCTGGCGGTCTCGGCCGCGGCCCTGTCCTGGCCACAGTCTCGACCACAGCCCAACCACAGCCACACGAGCCAGCAATCTGGCCTCATGGCCAACACCGGCGGGAGTTTGTCTGGGCGGCAACCACAGCCACAACCACAACCACAGTGCCGCTCTACTCGCCTGCTCAGGATTCGGTCGTCGGACTGCAGATAGAGCAGCTGGACTACCGGTGGAGGATCGATGGCCCGCTTCTCGTGCTTCTCGCCGAATCCGCAGCATCGTGCCACTTGGGGCTGCTGAATGACTTTGAGCACGTATCGATCACTGTGGTGAGATCGTGACGGGGCAGGTGTGGTTGGTGTGGTTGGTGTGGTTGGTGTGGTTGGTATGGTCGTTGGATGTGGTGGATGCCGCCATTCGACGTTGTTATCGGATGTCGATGAGTATCGAGTGGCAAACATTGATGGATATCGCGTTCAGTGCGCCATGAGGCCGGTGTCGACAGTAGTGGCCGGGTGGGTGGCGAGTTTGGTCCCGATGTCGAAGCGAGCCAGGAATCCGTGTGGAGGCCATCCAAGCGATCCCGGCACAAATCGAGTGTCGGTGTCGGTCGAAAGTCAAATCGATTGTCGGGATACATTGTCGAGAACACACAGCCAAGCGCACATTGTCGAGAACACGCAGCCAAGTGCACATTGTCGAGTGCATATCGTTGGCACCACCAGGTGTTGACGATTCATCCGAGTGCCGTCCGTTCGTTTAAGTGCAAGTGTCGAGAGTGTCCGTGGGTTCCAATGGCACAGGCAAGCGCCGGGATCGAGCCGGGTCGAGCATTGAATTGAGCAGAGAGCCGAGCATCCACAGGATCAAGCCGTCACCAATTCGCGATCACCGACCGCCGACCATCGAACATCGGCCGTGCGAGAACATCCGGTGCCGCCGATCAACCACGCCCACCCAGCCGTCGCCGCAGCAACACATCACACCACACCACCATCCCATTATCATCGCAGCAGAGACGCGCCCATCGACCCGCCAGCCCGAGTGATTCGTGTGCCAGGACAACCAGGATCAACGGCCACCAGACACCGGACCAGAGGAAGTGGGTCGTCACAACAGCAAGTCGTCACAACAGCAAGTCGCCGCAACAGCAAGTCGTCGCGATGGCGAGTCCGCACCAGATTCCAGACCCATGCCGTGCCATATCACACATCGCACCAACAGCGTATCGCATCGCATCGCATCGCACCCATCGGCGAGCCACAAACCACATTGGCGCAGACCGTTCAACGAACCGCGTGGTCGGCAATCGGCAGTGATGTTCGCGAGCAGTCCATAGACGGGGAGTGAGGACAGAGGAAAGAAGCAAAAACACACAGACACAGGATCAGCTCAAGGCCTCGTTTGCAGATGATGGGGGAAGCTGTCTCGAGGCCGACTCGCAGCCATCTCCTCCGCCGTGGTGGTTGTTGCTGCAGTAGTCTGTCGTTCCTCGGCGGGATCGTCTCCGATATCGAGCGCTGGCCCTCGTCGTCGGGAGGTGTCGAACCATCGGATGGGCGGCCAGCCAGAACGCAGCGGCAGGCGTGGTGTGGCCGAGCAGATCGTGCTGGCGATTATCAACAAACGAGAGCCTGCCGGCTGTCGGCTGTCGGGAGTCTTGGGCAGCAGCACCAGCTCCAGCTCCAGCACCGAGCCAGACTGACGATGACCGAGGAGCAGTTGCCTGCCAAGGCAAGACGGAGGAGCCCGGCAAACGAGTCGTCCTGGCCAGTCGTCGGCGCCGAGCCGACACAGAGGCGGGGTGGCTGCCTCGAATCGATGATGAAGCAATCGGTCTCGGTCGAGACCGACGGCGGCGACAGCGGGCATCCAACACAGCGAACACAACGAGCACGGCGGTCGGCGACCGGCATCCATCTGGAATCCATCTGGCATCTCTCGTTTGCAATCGCTGGAGGCCAGGATCGCGACGCTTACCTCCGCGCCGGTGAGGATGATGAGGTGGGTGATGCATCGGTGTTCATTCTGTTAAATATGGGTGCGATCGGGGCACAAGTAACCTGCGCAGAGGGACGGATTAGAGGTCAGCTTGCCCGATTCATTCCTGAGATTTGTTCCGCCCTCAGGCCGACGAGTTCGATTGCATCTCGGGCTCGTCAGAATGTTCGCACAGCCCCACCTCTGAGGCTCGGTGAGGGATGATTGAGTGGAGGTGGTCTGATCGAGATGAAGGGGAGCGGGGCTGAGCGATCGGCCTTAACGGACACCAGCGCCGGTGCCTCTGTTCAGTCGCTCACCACCCGGATATTCGATGACGACCGCAGGGTGTTGCTCAACCCGAGTGGACCCCCATTTGCACACGGGCCTCGAGCCGGCAAAATTCGGTGGCACTGACAAGGGCCAGCACCGCTTTGTGTTGGATTGGCGACCGCTGGGCGCCTTGGGCTTTTGCTCGTGTATCCACCTCATTGAGCGGAAAGCGGCAGAAAGGCTTTTACCGCCAAAACCGATATCGCATACAATATGTTACCTGCCATGTCTCTCGGGGATGGCCATATTACTGCCACCAATTGTTTCCGCTGTGGGTGCTCAACACCAGTGCCATGTCTCTGGTCTCTGATGGCTAGCTTAATGAAAGGGCCACAAGCGTCGGGACCCAGCTCGTCGGCTTCGACGTGGCTGCGTTCGCCTGAGGCGCGTCCCTGGTATTCAAAACATTCATCTCGTGGAGACGAAGACGTTCCACAAAGGGGGCACTCTGGGGAGCTGTGTGATCGCTGCAAGTTCGACAGGGAACCCCGATCAATCTCTTTGTTGCTGCATGGACAGCGAATTGACTGAGAACCACATTCGTTAGGAGCATACAATATAGAACACCAAAGGTGAATACAAGTTGCGTCCGAGGTGAGCACGGAGCTACTAAGCAAGCTGTGGACATTTGAATTGGAGGGTGACTAGAATAAAATGCTCTGGTGGCCAATTGAACTTGAGCTCGTTATGGATGGGACGACGACATGGGGCTGAAAAATGAGCTTGGACCTCCGAAGGATCAAAGTTCAAGTCGTGGATGATAGCAATGTGGACTATAATGTATTTGAAGATCTTAGAAAGGGCAAACCTGAACGAGGGCCCGTGGATGCAGCGGCTGCTCGCTGGGGTCAAGATGCCAGCAACGCCCAGAGCCTCCCAAACCGCAAACTGCGACAGTCGACACACTCCGCATCGGCCGAGCCCAGGCTGCCCGTTCCGGTACGCAACGCACGATTAGTGGTGCATTTGATGCATGAAGCCCAATGAATGGTGCATGTCAACCATAATGGACCCAAACCTGTCAATCTGCTGTCCCTACTATCCCTCTATTCGTCGTTCAGACGGCGGTGCCGTAAAAGAGCTAGGCACAGTCGAATCCATAGACGGATATGGATGTAGATAAATGGGAAATGGAGCGAAGCGGAGAGTGGAGCGGCGGTATACCGACAGCCACAGCCAAATAATATGATCGGGCTGAGCAGGGCGATGGATGACGGAGTGAAGGTTGAGTGAGTGACAAGATGAATGCAAAGCGCCTGGCTTGAGACACGATCACCAGTACTTCAAGGACGCGAGCGTGTTTATACGAGAAACGGGGATCGGAGCCCCGCTCTCGGGCATTCCCGAGCAAGATCCGACCGTTCCGGACTGCGAGCACCCTTATCGGTGTTACAGCTGCCGGTAGACCTGACCCTATACCCATCGACACAATAAGAACTGGAAATCTATACCGATGTCGACAGAGCATATTGGCACAGGCGAGGCTCTGTACAGGACAGGACAGGCAGGACAGGACAGGCAGGACAGGACAATAATCGACTGTACACGTCCATATTCACGGAATACTGGGATGGAGGTCGCGACAGAACTTTGGAGGGGCATACGCGGACACCCAATTGATACTATGGTGAGTAGAATCTCTAATAAGCATCCAGGATCAATAACCTGGCGATCAGGTGGAGGCGGTGGAGCTAGGGCTGTCGCATTGACTCCGATAAATCGGGCAGGGAAGTGGAGAAGCTGAATAAACAGTGTGGCTCTGCTTAGCTTGAATATTTCCACGGCAGCGAGGCCGAGACTGAGCCTCATTTACAGTTGAATATTTACAGGGCTGTCGAGTGGTCCTCGCGAGTCTACAGCTTACGCGAGATGCTAGCCCATAGACAAGAGGTTCTAAGGAGCCATGCAATTGCTCGTATTAAAGCCATCTGCAGGTTTGACATTATGCCGTCAAGGCAACTATGTGCAGAAGCCGCCAACGTCGATATACCATGCATCACTCTCGGTGTCAATGAGCCGATATTTGACCCTTCCAGCAGCGAGCTCACTCAAATGAGTTGATCGAGATGGCTAATCGAGACGATAGGCCAAGACCAGCCACAAAGTCAACTGAACAAGGCCAGAGTGTTTTCACTCGACGGCTAATCTACTGGTTGTTGGTGAGTAATGCAGCTTGCTCCACCGTTCTGGCGCTTGGAGACAAGCCAGACTGTGCTGATATTATCACCAGCGTCAGGAGAGCGCATCCTAGTTGCAATCCACAGCTCGATCTTGATTTTGGCAATATGGCTACTGCCAAGCGAGAACAGACCCCAGCCGAACGCAGACTCCATCAGGATGCAAGGAGAGCCAAGAACGAGCGAAAACTGCAAGTGTCGGACGACACATCCAGATCCACATGCACATCCACAACAGTTCACCAGACTTCAAGCCATCAATCGAATTTGGACAGCTTTTTGACGCTGCCCAGAGGACTGGCTTGCGTGCCAAGTCAAGGACAGGAACAATAGACTCGCTTACAGTCCCAATTCGCAATACCGTCGAACTCAAGGGACCGTACCAAAGCTGCAAAACCTCCCCCACTCTTCCACTATTCATTATGAGGCCTGTATGGAACGTCTATGATCCTCCCCCCCCCGAAAGTGTTGGATTGTAAAGTATGGAATAGGTGATAGAGCAGCACGCTAGATAGTTTTAGCGCTCACCTGGCATGCTGGTACGCTGGCTTGCTGACTTGCTGGCCTGCTGTGAAGGTATGCTATGGGAATGGTATGGGCGGCTGGATATTAGATGAGCGTCTTCTACGGAAAGCTGACGGCAGCCAGGTATTCGTTGATGCAGGCGGTCAAGCTGCTATCAATGCAGCCAGTTACCCCCCCCCCGATGGAAAGTCTCGCTCTTATGGAAAGAGCTTCAACCTTGATGGAAAGGCACCAAGAGCTACGAGGGCAGATCGAAGCGGGCTACACGATGGCGGTCTGGTACCTTAACGATCCCCGTCGAGCAGATACCCCCCCTCAGCAAACAGCCAATCAAAGCCCAGTCGATACCTACAATGGGATGCCTGCGGAGGATACCCATGGATGGATACCCCGTCAATATTCGCCCTTGAATGGATACCTGCGAGTGGATACCCTTGATACCCGCTCGATACCCTTGGTGTGAGCATGACTCAGCGATGCCCCCATGGTCATCTGGAATATTCAGATACATCCAAACACAAAGCTCTCCAGCTGATGAAACTAGTCGAGAAATTGACTCAAGTCAGTCTCGAAGCTAACCTTGAGGCTGATCTTGAGCCTGGCCTGAGCGTATGTCTGTCCGTGCTCAAGGAGTTGAAGAAGCCGAGATACAGTTCAAGACAGAATATCGATGGTACACAGGTAAGCTTTACTGATAGATTCAGGTGGTGTCGATAGGGATGATTGATGAAGTCCGAGACTGATATTGCTGAAAGAACAACGGACTGATGCTCAGAAGCTTAAAACATACCGCCGCACTGACCACGGCGAAAAGGAGCGAATCGTCAGTCAATGGCGCAGCATTCCGGAGCGAGGGTTGGCTTTGGGGGTGGTAGGCGCAAAGAGTCGGGAGAAGCAACCACAATAGAGGATTCGCTAAACTGCAGTATTTCAAGTGGAGTCAGTATTTATGGGGTGGCAGGGATAGCGGCGAAAGCCTTGGAGGAGTGAAAGCAGAACAAGCGCGGGTTGAGGTCGGTCGTTGTCTGCGCCTCTCTCGTCAATCGCGCTTGGGCTGAATCCCCTGTTGTTTGTGAAGCCCTCACCACCAACCAGCGCAAATATCGCCGGCTATCAACACGTATCGCGTATAATCGATTTTTGTCAACCAGTATTCGTTTGCAGTTACAATCCGAGCTATCGGTTCGATGAAGCGAGGGAATTATAGTCATCAGCAACTGCCTGATGACTCTTGGGCACGATGGGCACAAGGAAATGGCAATCTAAAGTGCCAAGTCAGGTGGGGGGGGGCGAGCGCAAAATCAGAATGATAGTGCTCCTAAGGAGCCAGCAAGAGCAAAGCGAATATCAAGTAGAGCCAGAGAGCCCTGTAACCACGTACGTCGCTATGCGAGCCAGGTATTAATGTGCCCCCTTTCGTTAGGAGCACCCGGCTGTGAGCACCGGGATGTGATCGCCAGGAATCAACACCGGGATGAAAGAGCGGTGCTAAGCACCGATAGGCTCAAGGTGATCATGCGTGAGTCGAGTGGCCAACAGTATTTGGGAATGGGTCAAAGACCGAGATCTCCCACATAGTCTCGGCCTTCTCCATCCGACTGTCATCAGCATGACAACGGAGATCTATCATACCCAATCCATCACAGCACTATAGACTTTGATATATCGTGGTGAACTATTCGAGTTAGCTTATTATCCATCAATGCTCTGTCCTGATGCATGATCTTTTATAGTGTACGCAGACAAAATGGGACGCACTCCGACTGAAGGACAGCACACATTCTTGCTGCAATCAGGTCCGCAGCCCAATCTCAGTTGGCCGCCTGTCCCGGATTGTCGAATTGTAAGCCGTCCTCGTGCTCAGTTGCTTCTTCGAAAGTGCTCTCGTGAATACACCCAGTCGACACTCATGGGCGATGATTGACTGAAACACCGAGATCATGCTCCAAACGACCGTGACGTTTTGACGTGAGAGTATAGTGAATAAATTCGACCACTTGGACAGCTTCCACGCAGCGTCCGAGCTGTCGACATCAAGGTGATCGGGCAGCCCGAGTGGCTTTGGTGCCAGACATCCGGAGCATACTTGGGATATGTTGAACTCGTTCATCGGAAACACTTAGAACGGACCTCAAGGGACATGGTTGATCCTCTAGCGGCGGAGGTGATGGTGGAACTGCCAGAAATATCGATCAAGTGCCTGTGTTGGTGGGCGCGAGACGCATCCCCTCCGCTGTTCACAGAAGATGGATGGCCACTGGGCGATAGGCGTGTATCCCTATCCAAAAGAATATACAAAATCAATATCTTCCGTTTATTTTGGGAGTGCTGTACTGTGACTCTGTCTTTGTTACTGCCTGTCCATGCTGTGTCGCTTGTCAGCGGTTCCGCGTGCAATACTCTGGGCTGTATATTTGTCCGATCACCTCCAACCACCCTGGTCTTGCAGACACCTCAGCCGCCCCAACCATCTCGAACATATCGGATTCACATAGACGTGCTTTTACCTTGATTTTTACCTTGCTGCTCAACCCTCTCCGGTGTGCTTGTCATCAATAGTGCGCCAGCCCCGGACTTGGAGCCTCAAGGATGACACCCGGGTCGGGTGCGCCGTTGGCTGGGTCTGTCTGACGACCCAATACTCCCAGGCCTCTCTTGACCATACAACGAGAGCCAAAAGCATAAAAAAGCATTGATGTGGCGTTTCTGGTGCAAAGGGCCATTTTCGGGCGTGGTGGAATGACGTCTAGAGAACAGCCACGCAACAGCCTTCACGGGTAGTCCCGATCACACCGAAAGCGGCAGCCGCCGCGGCAGCGCTTCGAGCGCAAAGGCAGCATACGTGGTGCGATTGGCCGAATAATTGGCTGTGATTTGATCTCGGGCGCCAAAGCGTGGACCCAGTTGAATACAGCCGAAACAGTTGCTGATCCAGAACTTGGTGAGGGGCAGCTCAGACAGCTCACTGTCACATATGGCTACAAGCGACGACACACATTTGGCAGCTAGGCTGTCACCCGAACCGAGGTACATACGATGAGATAGAGAACAAAATACGTGCCAGCTATTTATGAGCGATGGTTATAAGATGGGAGGTGCGGCTGGAAGCCTGGGGAGCGCGGATGGCAGGAGAACGCGATGACAGGTGGTTGGGAGGGGCGTAAAAATATGGCAGTGTTTACAACATGTGGCGGTAGAATGGAGCATAGCGATGGTTACAAGACGTGGTTGTGGAATATGGCTCATAATGGGACGAATAAGGGTGACGGCGAAATGTAGTGGCGGACGGAGGCTCGGAATGTGCTCGGAATGTGCTCGGAATGTGGCTCGGAACGTGGCGCGAAGTGGGCGACAGAATACGGTGGTGGCGAAGGGAGCGTTTTGGCGAGCAAGGCCCGAGTCGCGAAATATTCGATAGCCGTGAGAATTGGCAAAATGAAGAGAACGCGCCTTTCCGGAAGTTACGAGTAGAGGGTGAAGGAAACGTCAATATCGCTTGCAGTGGGTCGAGTGCAATCAACCGAGCGAGCAATCTGGACGGTTGCCTCGATATAACGCATCGTTCCGATGGCAGCCCCACATAGGCATCGCTCTAGCTAACAGTCCATATGTATATTGCTTCAAACAACACTCCAGGCATGTGAATTGCTTTGGCCAGAGAGCAGGACGTGCGAGCGACCAAACACGAATCCGACCGCACCGGCAGGTTCGTCGGCAAAGTTGCTTGGACAGCAACACCCTTATAGGCCCCTATTCAATGAGATCAGCGAGCCGCTCTGATTGTTACTGAGCTGCATTTCGTTGGCTCTGTTCGCCCCCTCCGCCACTTCCGGGTTCCCACGTCATGAACGTGCGGTTGCTGTTGCCGAGCATCCGATGGGCGGCATCACTCGCTTCGCCACACCACACCTCGGTTTCGCGTCTCGCTGTTCCCTCGCCGACAGCTTTCCTGCCACGCATCGGCCCGAGACTGCAATCGCTGCTCCTCTGCATCTCGTGCACTCCGTCACCACTCTCATTCCCTCTGTGTGCACTGACATGTTCATCACCCCTCATTTCTGCTTTGTCGTTTCGCTTCTTTGTGAATCCGCTTCTTTGTGAATTCGCTTCTTCAGTAGTTCGTTTCGTTGCTAATTCGCTTCTTCGTTGCGCACTCCCTCCGCTTTGCATATCCACTCGGCCGAGTCCGATCAGGATTGCGATCGAGTGTGCGACTCGCTCGTGGGCTGACAAGAAACCAGCTCGCTGGCCGGT
Organism: Polychytrium aggregatum; assembly: GCF_025602895.1. NCBI lineage: Eukaryota > Fungi > Chytridiomycota > Chytridiomycetes > Polychytriales > Polychytrium > Polychytrium aggregatum. The sequence goes on along the minus strand of NW_026516311.1, from coordinate 15,705 downwards.
TGCTAAATCGATCCTCCGCCGGCCCTCCATCGCGAACTCGAGTCATCCTGAACTCGACCGTCGCCAATCGACCAGCCCATCCGCTTCACCGGATTGAATCGTATTCCAACTTCAGGAGAGCGAGGCTGGCCCGATGCGCACCTGTGTCCCACTCTGATCTTTCGTATGCCGGCTCGGCGTCATGTTGCGTTTAAAGTGGGCTTCGCTTCGTGGTACATGGTTTCGTTCGCTCCAGTCTCCCCTCCATTTTCCTCACACTACTCCCACATCTCCCCGTACCAGTTTTAACCACGCTCTTGTCGCCAGCCTGGGACGTGTCGAGTTTCGTCCATTTCCAATTTCAATTGTATCTACTCGTGCAGCATAATTGTTCAGTAACCCAATTCAGCACAATCATGGTCATCAGGGTGATTGCTGTGACGTGTTTATTGGCTCCAGAGGCACATGCGGCAGTTGTTACATCTCCATTGAGTTGTCCTGGATGTGATTGTCAATTCCGTTAGTGCTCATTTTTTCACTTCCTTCCCATCCCCGCTGCTGTTGGCTCGCTACCTACCTGCTTCATTGCGGGCAATTTACTCTTCACCATTCTTGCGCCCTGTCGCTTCAGCAGCTCCGATATACCAGCAGGCTCCAGTTCGTAGTTCGAGTGAACATATGGAAGCGGCAGGGTCTCCTGACCAATAGTGATTCGGAGCGGGCCGGATGGCAGCAGCAAGATGGTGAATCGGAACTGTGCGCTGACTACTTGCTCCGACTCATGAACTCTGTCTTCATAGAGTGTGCTGTGAGGGATCAGAATCTGGTGCTGGAGTGGTTCCTGCAGACCCAGTTTGTGCCGAGGATCCATGTCGAGCAAGGTGCGCGTGGCGAAAGGGAAGAAGCCAAACGTTTCAGACGCAACACTGAGGGCGGCACGCGCGGCTTTGAGCTTCAGGTTGTAGGTTTGGTTGGCATCTCGCTGGAGGATCAGAGTCTGACGCGGGTCATCCGAAGATTTGGCCTTTCCGCTTCCCGAAGTCATAACAATGTTGACCGAGTAGGCCTGGTGCTCCTCAAAAACAAAGTCGTCTGGCAGAGACTCGAGAGTCGGCTGTCCTGGAATCGTCTGGGGACCATCATTGTGTTAGCTGTTGACTTGCTGTTCCGCGAAAGCTGCCTCTCGATTGAATAGGTTGCTCGTCCATCTAAGCCACAGCGCTCTTGCAAATTGCTCGCGAGTGTGGTGACATTGGCCTCAGCCTCCATGCAAGTACGCAGTGTTCCTTACATTCACGGGAGCCTGAAGAACATAGCGCTTCATCAAATGTGTCTCGACGCCTTCGACAACTCGGCAGTTGAACGCCGCTGCGACGCGTTGGATCGCTTCGACCAAATCGTGACTCTAAAAAGATCCAGGGACGATCAGCATTTGGCGTAGCTGCAAACTATGCCCAGCGGGAATTCTTTGGCCGATCGGCGCAGCTCATATCCGGATCTGATGCCTACCTTCATTCCGGGCTGCACGATTCGAGCCGCTGCCTCAGCAGCATAGTGAGCGGCACAAACAACGTCCGCTGCGCGGCCTGAAATCGGACAAGCGCAAATTTATCGAGTCAGTGCGTCAGTCACATATGCCAGCAGTGACTGCCGATAATGCATCGATATTGCACCGTAACCCATATCCATATGGCAGAGTCTGGCTCTAAGTTGGGGGCTTTAACCCAAGTCAACGAGCGAGTGGCCATATTATCACGCATCGCTTTCACAATACAGCCCGCACGACCCATGAATGGGCCGGCCGTGTGTCCGACTGCAACCAATCGATTCCCTTCAGCGTACCGGTTATGGGCGTCTGAGGCTGGGGGTTGACGATGACCGTGTGTCCAAGGACAGCGATATAGCCTATTGCCCACGGAATGAAGCAGTATTAGAGGACTGGACTGGAGAAACGGGGATGACTACAACATAGGTCGGTGGAGCGCCAGCCAAATGGAATACCCGCCATCAATGTGGACACCAAGCTCGCTGTAGGAGTGTGAAGTCAAACCATGTCAATAGGACGGTTGTCGATTACATGAATCGCTTGCGGGCGACCACTCGTTGATGGGCTCGACGGTCTCGGACAGGCAACGTGCGGCTCTCACTTACATCTTGACAACATCTCCTGCGTTCAGCGTTGTTTCATCTTCGGGGAACGGGGAGAAGTTCTTCACGACGTTGTTGATGTTGAGTGACGTTGGGAAAGCAATTCCACGTTCGACTCCCGACTTTTTGAAGACCTTCGAAGTCTGATGCAGTAGATGATCAGCGGCTCACCTTCGATCTGCTCGTACGACCAACACAGTCATTGCTGCCGCCACACACCGATCCCTCCAAGGACCAAGCGAGGGGCTTCGTAGCAGACGAGACACTACCATATCCAGGATCATATCGTCTCCGAGCCTGCAGATGTCGACAATCTTGCGCCCGGCAACGCAGGCCGCGGCAACGGTTTTCATTGTTTCTAGGGATAAAATGGCGACCCGGAGTTAGGATCGTGTTCCATTACGTTCACAGTGATTTTGTCCGATGGTATCCACGGTATCAAAGCGACAACTGTGCTCACCGTTGGCGAGGTCGGCAGCGGTTCGGTACTTGGTGACGACGTTGTCGGAGAAGAAGTTGTCCTCCTCCATGCGCTCCGCGCGATACAATTCCATGGCGTCCATGTTGCTTCACAGGCAGGTTGGATCGGTGGCTAATGGGCTCTGGTTCCAGTTCCAGTTCTCGCTCTGGTTATGGCTCTGGTTATGGCTCTGGCCGGTGGTCGAGTCGGCTGCGTTGGCAAGAACGTCGTTTTCGTTGGCTCTGTGGGCGGACCTGCTGCGGCGACCCCGGTCGCCAACAGAGAAAAAAATATGCGGCTTACCTAATATATGGCTGCGCAGCGAGATTGAAGCTCCGCGTGCGCGGCAGACCGGCCATTTTTTCGACCTCGACGACCAGGGCGAGGCTGGCATCGACCAACATCCTGCGACCGACTCTCTGCGCCGTCCGTCAACGCTGCGGGACTGACGCCGGTAGCCCCAAACGAGCAACAGCCTGCTGCTGCACGCCGGACTGCAGCGACTCAGCCTGCCAAGTTTCTCCCGACCGGCGAGTTAACCGCCCCAGCAGAACCGCTATGGCTTCCGACGTAAGCCTGCTCTTCTGGGCTATTCTGACGGCGGGGAAACAGTGATCTCGAGCACGAGCCACCGAAAGCGCATTGCGAGCGCCGTAGTACTTGGAATATATAGCTATATGCCCGATAGTCGGCCGCGTTTCTCGGCGGACTTGCACCGCATCACTCAAGCTCGTCTCAATTCAACCAGGACGACCAGCCCGTTCCTCCGGCACTCGAGTTCGAATCGCATGTCTTTGACATTGCTTTCCACCCCAGCGAAGATATCGTCGCTGCGGGCCTCATCACGGGCGAAGTACATTGGTGGGTGTCGACATCTGAGGACCGCCGCGGCCGATGTCACTCGATCGCCTTCCGGTGGCGCTAACGCTTTCGACTCTCCTCCGCCGTTCGGACCTGTGGATAAAGCTATAAGCTGAATGTCGGCGATGGGGCCGAGAACAGCCATCTCTTCTCATCGGATCACCACAAGAAGTCATGTCGAGCACTGGCTTTCAGCCACAATGGCGATTGTAAGCGTTGCTGCGCGAGGGGCCCGGTGGGCAACTCGGCTATCGGCTGTCTGTACAGTGGGCTTGATCGCTGGCGACCATTCTGCTACGAATGAGGGCCGCACAGTCTTGAAGTTGTGTTGTTGATAGGTATCTGGATCGCCAGCTCTCTATACCGCCTCCAAAGACAAGTCGCTTCAGGTGCTGGACTCTTCCACCGGGAAGCTGAAGCTCCGGAAGGCCGACGCCCATGAGTAGGTTTGTCCGCACATTGCTCATCACCGATGGGGCGATATACGTGAACAAAGGCTGCGGCACGCTGTCGATATTCCTTAAGGATGGGAAATCGCAACCCAGACTTATGAGCCGACCATCCGCCCGCACTCACCCGTACCATAGCGATCCCCTCAACTGCCTGCTTAATCTGAACGAGAACCTGCTCGCGTCCGGCGACGACGGTGGCGCTGTCAAGGTGGGGGCTTTGATCATATTGCAAAGGATTTGTTGCTTGACGTTTTCTGCCCCACGTCCTCAACCACGCCATTTGGCCGATGCAGATCTGGGACCTTCGACAAAAAAAGAAAGTCATCTCGTGGAAGGAGAATCAGGACTTTATTTCGGACATGAGCTTTGTTGCCCACAAGAAGACCCTCGTGGTTACCAGGTTAGTACTCTGTTGGGGACACAAGATGTAGTCATATGTCGCCCATCGACCAAACGGCGAGCTAACTTCCACCACTCGCCTGATACAGTGGCGATGGGTGCCTGTCGATCTTCGACATACGAAAGCCAGCGCCTGTGTGCGTCTCGGATAACCAGGATGACGAACTGCTCTCCGTCGCCATCGTCAAGGTAGGCTGCGTCGGGACTTTAATCGAGTGCGCATCTGGCCGCACGTCACTGGGCCGTCGCCTGACCTGTAATCGACTGTCCTGGTAGAATTACAAAAAGGCCGTTGTTGGGACACAAGATGGTGTTCTGTCGATATTTTCATGGGGCAACTGGGGAGACTGCACCGACCGCTTTCCCGGACATCCATCCTCGATCGACGCCATCGTCAAGATCGACGAAAATACCATTTGTACCGGATCCAGTGATGGTCTGATTCGCGTCGTGGGCATTCTGCCGAATCGACTCATTGGTATCCTGGGCGATCATGGCGAAGGCATGCCGATCGAGCGACTCAAGCTCTCGGGCTCCAACAGCTGGATCGGGAGCTGCTCGCATGACTCTGTTGTCAAGTTCTGGGATGTTGCGTATCTCTTTGAAGGCGACGAAGATGAGGACGAGGGCACGGCCGCCGCCGAAGAGTCGCTTCAGGCGCTCATCAGCCAAACGATTCGAAGCTCATCGGCCGATGACCAAACTCACGATAACCAAAGCGACGAAGACGACGACGATGAAGACGACGATGAAGACGAAGACGATGGTGACGATGATGAAGATGACGATGTTGACAAAGACGATAGCGATGATAACGATGTCGATATTGACGGTGATGTCGATATTGACGACGACGACGGCAACGATGTCGCTCTTGACGATAATGACGATGGCCACGAAGATCAACCAGCGACAAAGTCTGCTCCCCCGAAAGATGCGGTTGTTTCAATTTCCGCAAAAGCCCAGGGTAGCGGGCCGTTGGTCAAGAAGCGGGCACCCCTTATCATTAACGGCAAGGACGTCGCCAAGCTGGCAGCAGCCGCAACGGCTCGCGAAGCAGAGGAGCGGAAGAAGCGAGCGCTGCCAAAGGAGTCCGGCAAGGAATCTGGCAAGAAAACGGGTGGTATAAATGGCGACGACTCTGACGACGATGATGGTGACGACGACGACAATGACAGCGGCGATAGTGACGACAGCGAGCGCAAGTCGAAGAAGAAGAAGCGAGTCAAGTGCAAGACCATGTTCGCCACTGAGAATCCCAAGCGATCGTCGTTCTTCTCGGCTTTGGACTGACGATCCCTGCTGTGAAGTTCTGGAGTTAGTATGCGCTTCTCAGTCCTGGCCATATTCTCGTTTTTGGAGTGCGCCATTGAATCTCCATCTCATTAGCGGCCCTGCAAATTAAAGCATTGGTTGTTGCCGTCTGGCTTACAGCTTCTTCATTTGGTATACTGGGTGAGCGTGAGTGGCCTATTCGCTGTCCTTGCACATAAGCGCTTCCTGTGCACCATGTCGAGGAATGAACTGCCCCTCGACCAAGCCATTCTACTTCGCCTTGTGGGCGATTGCCGCATGATCTGCACGAGCCACTTTTCATGCTGCAGGCCAGTTGCGCCTTTGTTATGAGAAGTGCCTATGGCCAGCACAGCCAATCATTGGCTTGATTGAGGCAAAAAAATTGCCAGTGCTGGCGGACCCTCAATCAATCACACGTTCATCCGCCATTGATGGTGGGTAACCGGCAAGCATTGTTCATATGCTGGCCCGCAAGAATCGTAGGTGACTGTCGGGATATATAGCGCATTGGTTCCCTGCGCCGTCTCTACTCGGCATCTCATCGCGCGACAACGGCGGCGACCTCCAGTTAAACCATTTGCTCTTGCCTCCTCAAACCCTCGACTCTTAGCAGCCACCTGCAATGTCAAAGACTCCCGAGCCTCGTGCTGCATCGAACGCAGAGGGTGACGAGGACCAGCTCTCGATTGACACGGTCAGCACCATGGCTAACCTGACACTGGGCTTCCAAAAGATCCTGATGAGCCAGCTAGAGTACTCTGCCTCTCTCCAGTCACGTCTCCAAGAGTCCGAGCGAGTCCTCGGAGACCTTGCGATGGCTCGAGAAAGAAAGCGCCAGAAGGATCGCCGTCAAGGCCATGTCGATACGGACGACGACAGCGATCGCGATGATGATTTCAGCGACGATGACGACGTGCTTGCTCAGGACCATGGCCAAAAGAACCTAAAAGTCCTCTTTAAAAACATCCAGGCCGGTCTGACAAAGGTCAGCCACGCCCAGAGCGAGATTACTCGCAAGGCCGCCCAGGTCTTTGAGCAAAAGCGCCTGGCTGAGGAAGCTAAGGATCACGCCGCTCTCGGCGAGTCGGCTTGTCCCTTCAAGCCGCTCCTGGACCACCAAAAGAAGGCCGGTGTGCCCGTCGATGCCTCGGCCTGTCCCTACATGTCCCAGCACGCGAAGAAAGCTGAAGCGCAGACCGTATCCGACGCGGGCCAGTGTCCATTTCGACGCTCCCAGGACACTGAGCAGGCCAAGCCCGTAGGCAAGGTTGCTGTGGGTCAAGAGGATGCTCCTTCTGCCACCGGCGAGACCGACAAGGCACCCGGATCGAGATGTCCTTATCTGGCTGCAGCCAAGCAAAACAACACTCCTGTTGATGCACTCAGGGCAACGGAATGTCCGCACATGGCTGGGCTCCTCAGCCAAGCTCCCAAAGATGCGCTCAACTGATTTTGGCCAGCCCAGTGATCGCCCAAACGATCTCGACTCCTTCAGGCGAGCCCATCTCTTCCGAAAATACGATCCTTTGATGAGGGTTGACGCCGTCCTCTCGCCGACGCATCAGTTCGCGGACGGACAGGGCACGATTGACTCCCATCCCAGATTCTGAATACATACACTTCATGCAACAGCCGTTCACCGCATGCTCGATAGCCGCGTTGCTGCACTGCGATATGGCACATTCCTTCCGAATGACAGCGCACCCGAACGGAAACAGAACATCCTGTTTCGGTCAGGCGTGTTGCTCTTTGAAGGGTCCTGAGTACACATCCATTACTTCACTACGATGTCACGACTCCTGCTGCCGCACAAAGTGAAATCGCGATGTCAATGCGGTGCGCAACATGATCACTGTGCGTAGGGCGACTATGGAGACCAGGAGGCAGTTGTGGAGAAAGAAGGGAGACCCGGGACCTTCACTCAAAGACCGCTGACCATCACAGACGACGCGAGCACAGCGAAACTGGGAAGTGTCCCATTTTCTTCTGAGCAAAGCGCAAATGGAGCACCCAGATATCGTTCGTGAGGAAGGATGTAGCTACTGAGCGAGCCCATTAACGGATCTTGGTTGGACCATCCGTGGTTCATGAATCCTGCGTGTCCGTGGCTTCCACCGGTCGATCTCCATGCGTGATGATGTACTTGCGCACGACGACCATGCTCCTGATGCGTTGGTACCGCGATGTTGGATTATGGTGCACCAAATCGATGAGGCATTGTTGGTCAACAGCATCCATGAGCACACTTTGGTGGTGGGGCTGCTCAAAATGCCCGAGGTGCACCAGACGATGGGGACTGGGGGGAATCGTCGATCTTGGAAAGTCGCAACTGGATATCAACAGAGCGTCCCAACCAGGCGCCGTATACCGCTACGGTTGATTATCCAGTTTCAGAAGACTTCTTCGGCCATAGCCGTGGAGCCACACCCCGCCAATGGTCTGTGACCAGCTCCCAGAAGCGCTCGAGCTCGTGGTAAGTCAGACACATTGTGGACAGACGGTATCGGTATGTAGCAACACAGGCAAGCAAAACGAATACCAATCCACAAAATTTGGTTGCATCGAGTTGGCGGGGGTGTGTTCGCCTTCATCAACAAGGCCGAATACTCCATCTGATGGAGCTAGAGCGATACACGGGACACCCGCTTCCATCAACATGAAGTATGTGATGAACTTGCGTCTAGCTAAGCCATATGCAATAAAACAAATCACCCCCAGTCGCTCTCCAGTCTCTACAATCGACATGCACTGCTCAAAGTACCGAGCAAACCGCTCCTCCTGGGACTGGATGTATAGCCCTTGCCTTGACGCCATGGCGCATTGCCAGCGGTGAATGGTGCTCTTGGACGCACTGAGTGTGGAGGCAGCTTTTCTCAGACAATGGATGACAGTGTAGCACCGCATCACAGAATGGCCATGGCCAGCGCGCGATGGTATTGGGAAACAAATATTCGGTCAATAACCAAAAGCCAAGGTGTCCCGTTTTTTATTGGATTGACTAACAAAACAGCGGAAGCAAAGCAAAAACAAGCCGGAGCAAAAGCAAAAGACAAGCAATCAAAAGGCAACGGCCAAACAGCCAAAGGTAGGGCTGGAATACAAGTACGCCAGGATAGATGGCAAGCAAGAGTCTGCCAGCTGATCAGCCGCGGAGGCTCTGCATGGACGCAGCGAATACACGAGTCAGTCGGCGGGCGAGATCGCCGATGCACACAAGACTGTGCTGATGCTGCCCAAAGATCACCCTGGAAGCCATCCGGGAGCTAGGTCATCAGCCTTATCGGCGGGTGTTGGCTGAGCCATCGGCCACCGCTTGGCCAACTTGAAACACTCGGATGATGGCATCCTTGAAGTAGAAAAAGTTGTAGTCGATCAGGCCCTGCTTCTCAAAGTTCTCGGCGCGAATCAAGCAGACTGCCGCGAGGTATCTGGGGTGGAGGATGGCAAGCGTTCGTAAGCAACGCCGTCTGCGTCCGAGTCGCTCCAGCAAGCTATTCGTTCATCCGACTCACGCGCCAGCCTCGCCTTGCAGTGAGGACAATGCCGCCCAGCTGCTTTAGGAGACGAATACTGTACTGGCTGATCTCCCGGTAGTACAGAACCATATTGTTATTGAGCTTGATGATCGAGTAACCTTCGGCAGAAAACGCATCGGAGCTCTCTGACGTCTGGGAAGGTTGGAAGCTGCAAGAATGATGACCCTCAGTCGGCGTGTGCGGTGAGCGACAACACGAGCAGCCTGTTAGGCTCCTCCTCTGTTTATGGAGCTGCAGAACGGACTTGCATACCGATAGATGCTTGAGATATCAAACACAACATCGATCATGTCGCTGCATAGCTCGTAGGACTGGATGTCGACTGGCGAGTTATCCGTAGCGATATAAATTTTGGAGGTGATGTCGAATAGGAAGGCCTTTTCGATGCCCGAGTTCTGGTGGGGCAGGATACTTGGTGTCAGACTGTATGCAGCCAAAGCCGGTAGTTTTTGGTGCAGCTGCTGACCCCATGGCTCAGATTGAAGGAGCGGGCACTTTTGCAGACTGCTCAACCAAGTACTATTTCTTGATCATCCAGACGAAGAGCAGCGGGAGCAGGAGCAGGAACATGAGCAGGAGCGACAATCATGGAGCGTTACCAAGCAAAGCATGTTCAAAATATTTTCGAGAGTCGGCAGCTGCGGAATCAGCTTCTGGATGACTTTTGAAAAGGCCTCAAAGATCGAGTGGTCGTAGATGGAAGTCAAGTAAAAGTTGATGGGGATCTCGGCTATGTTGTAGTCGGTCAGGATATCCATAATCATTTGATGAATATCCTTTTGCGTCTCTGGGGGAATGCCGAGAAGGGTGCCACGGAAAGAACGGAGGAGGGAGTTTCAATGTCGTCAGTGGACTTTTGCGTCCGGGGACGTTATGCCACTTGGTTGATCATCCCTATTCGAAATTGTGCCGACGACTGGCCATACGACGCACGGTGACCCCAGCCATCAAGCGAGAAGCAGACGATCTGGGTGACGCACCCATTTTGTGATCCTCAGATAGGCCATCAGACTTGTGGATAAAGACCTCATAGGTGATGTTCTCGTTGAGGGTGCGGATCTTGGCGATTGTTTCGACAAGCCGGTGCACGGCCCTGTTGTACTCATCCTTTTGAGCGGACGAGAGAGATGGTGTCGTTGTACGGAAGTCGTTATTGATGAGATAAATGAAAGGCGTCCTCTGTCCTCGAGGAAGCTAAACAGCCAGCCGAGATCAGGCCGACCTATGCCTGTCGCGACCGATCGATGGTTGCAACAGCCATTAGTCTGCAAAGCCGCCGTTACCTGGGCGTCGATAACAAAGCCTAGCGCCCCAGGAACGCTGAACATGGACTGGTCATAGGATGCATCGTCGAAAAAGTCGATTTGTCCCGGAAAGTCCCATAGCGACAGATTCATGATCGAACTGGGCGTGGCGGCATTGGGAAGAGTTGGACGGAAGCCACAAGATGGGCAGAGGGATCGCATAAGCGCCAGTCCGATGCAGAAAATACGCCGCTCATCCAGACGAGCGTTGGTCCCAGCAGCGACACAGCGCGGCCAGCTGCTGCATTTGAGCAACCCAGGCCTCGGAGCAAAGTGGCCAACGCTCTGGCTTTGACGGGTCGTCCATCCACAGTCCACAAACGCCGATACTACTTGCAGCGGGGTTGTATCATACACCATAGATGATCGATCCGCATTCGCCCCCCCCCATCCAGCGGTCAATAGTGACAATATCCATGGAGATAGTTACGACACGCGGCGCTTCTGGATCGAGGTGGTGCTCGACAGGAACAGGGTCTCGTTTGGTGCCATTTTCTGGAAGACGACGTTGAGGATGCTGGACTTGCCGCTCCTGAGCCAGGGGACACCAACCACGACCAGAGCAGGGACGAGACCGACGATTGAGCACAGCGGCATCGGAAGCGGAGAACATGGTGCTGGTTCATCTGCCGCACCGAGAGTCGTAATGCAGCGATCAAGGAGCACACAGCATACCTCTTGAGGCCCATCATGTATAGCCGCCGGCTATCGATAACGGGCGTCGAGCCGTCAAGGTTTTCCAGCAGGTCGTAGCTGGACGAGTGACAGGTGGAGGATCAGCTCACAGCTCGCAGCTCACAGCTCACAATCGAGCCTCGTGCCCCTCTGGGAGGTACGGCATATGAGACATGACGCTATCTTGGGCTGGATAGAAGCCAGGAGCTCGAGGTCTGCTGGGCCTTCAGCGATGCTGGTCCGGGGCAACAGCCGGCCTTTGAATGAGAGACCTTGGCGCGAGCGATTTCACCGGCGGCTCCTTTGTCTCATTCCGTTGGGGCAGCTTTGCAACAGAAACATGGATCGTAAGGCGACTTACTTATCGTTGGGGACATCGTGGTGGATGCTGCCGTAGGGTCGGATGGTGTCGGAATCGATTTCGTAGTGGGACTGCGGCGGGAGGAGAATGCCAGTCGGCACACCGGTTCAAAAGACAGGCAGACAGGCAGACAGGTGCTTGCCGAGCAGTAGGAACGCATGCAGCAGATGGACACAGATGCCGATGCAGACGCCATATGATCGCCCAGGGTGCCATACCGCCATCGCTGTCTGGGTGATTCGCCGGGTCTGGATGGGTCGAGGAGAGAGGGCGCCGACGGCGAAAGCTGAAATGTCGGTGCGCGGTCACGTGGCGACCCGCCCGAACCCAAACCAGCACAACGACGGCTCGACAGGGTTGCTTCCTGGGCCGAGACGACGGAAGGCAGGGCCGGGAAAGCCGCCGAGCAGCGATGGAGATGGATGATATCCTGGTGGATTGAGCGGTGCCTTCGCCTTTGGCCAGATCGGTGCCAGCCAGATCGGCGAGCAAGCGCCTGGGCTTCGTCTCGTCGTGCTCCCCAGGCCAACGACCATCCCGGATCTTTCCCGGATGCGGGCACCAACTTTGGTAGCTCTCCACAAGTCATCCGTGTGTGAAGATGTCCCGTTTGAAAATAAGTCCACTGTATTAACGCTTTGTCCAGATAGGGTCTCGAGCCTGCAGCGCAACCTGCAGCGCAACCTGCAGCGCAACCTGCAGCGCCAGCGATGTCGCAGCAGACAGCATCTAGAACTTGCATTTTTGCATCAGCACCGCAACGAGAAGCTCAAATCCAGCCTTGTCCTCTTCGTCAAAGACGTTCTTCTCGGAGGCGTCAATGTCCAGGACACCGACGATCTCGGATTCGTTGCTCGGGGCCACGAGCGGCACCACGATCTCGCTCTGGCTGGCCGAGTCGCAGGCGATGTGTCCGGGGAACTCGTGGACGTCCTTGACGACGACGGTCTCTCGTCGGGAGGCTGCGGCACCGCAAACGCCTTTTGCAAACGGGATGACGGTGCAGGCGATTCGGCCCTGGAACGGACCCAGGACCAGGGTTTGTGGGTGGCTCTCACGGTGGTGCAGATAGAAACCCACCCAGTTGACGGGGCGAGAAACGGGCGCATCGTTGAGCGCAAAGTATATCAGCGAGGACAAGTTGGCCAGGTTGGCGGTGGTTGGGAGAGTCGGGTCGATGAGGGCATCGGCCGAGGCGACCAGGCTGGCATAGAACTCGGCCTTGGTGCCCGAGGCAACGGAAGGGAGAATGAGCATGGCGAGGAGGCAGGAAGGCGTCGGTGGAAAGGCGGCGTCGATAGGGCGATGATGAGGGGGGCAGAGTTCCGTCCTGGATCTTGTGCGGTCTGCGGGTGATGGAGAAGGCCGGGAGTTGCGATCGGGACGGTTGGCCATGGGCGGCAGCGTGCCGGCCCGGCGGAGCTGACGAACGCAATCCGGACCACGCCCCATGCCCGGAAGCTGGACTCGGTCTGGGCTGGCATGCTGGAGACCAATGGTGCCCACACAGGATGCAGACCAGTCCATGGCCATGTCTTCTCACGGCGTGCTGCCTCTGCATCATTGCGGCGGGTAACAGGTGTATCGATTGTATTTGAACACGCTGAGCCAGAGATCTGCAGCAGCCATCACGACTTTGCAATACACGGGTAGCTCTGGCCTTCGAAAGTGAACTGGCCGTGGCTGTAGATGTTGTCGAGAGCAAGCTCCAGCTTGGAGTTTGATCCTCGGAGCCCTGCGAATAGAAGCCAGAGGAGAGCAGTTATTGACTCGTCCAGCCAATGTGCTCCATGTCCATCACAAGGACCCACAGCCTGGCTCGCAAGGACATACCATCGGTGACTTTCTTGGCCCAGGCAAAGTACTCGGCAACTCGCTTCTGATCCCTGGTGGCGCATATCGGTGAGTTCAGCATCAGAAGGGTTGCGACAGAGACAGGCAGCCCTCCAGCGGATACACTTACCAACCGACTGGCGGCGTGTGCTGCAGATCTCGCAGATTGTACAGCTGGCGGAGAATCGCCGATGAGAGAGACGCATGACGAAGATCGATGACGGAGGTCGATGACGAAGGTCGATGGCGTCAGCGGCGGTATTGGCGATGATGCCGGCTCTGGGAGCAGCGGCCACACCGACTCCACCCGGGTAAGCCGGGGGTTCCTGGCTCGGTCTGGTTGAGCGGCCTCACCTTGTCAGCGAGCTTGACCAGCTTGGCCTTGGGCGATTTGTGCGAAGCGGTTTCGATCTGGAGCCTGTTTCAGACCGGCAGTATTGGAAGGATTGGCCAGCAACAGAGCCGTCCGCCAGCCGCCCGGCAATCCCCAGCCCACTGTCCCGCTCAGACAGGCGTCGGCTACCTCTTGCGATCGACCGACGGCAGGGTCTTGTCGTCAGTGCATTCCTTTACGATCGACATGACCTCGTGTCCAAAAACCTGTTCGAGCTGTTGAGAGCGAAAGGTGTGTCAGTCATCGGCCGCTGTCGGACCAACAGCAATCCGGCTGTTGCAAGCAGACCGCTATGCAGCGGGTATCGACCGACCTCTTCGAAGGAGGTTTCAGTATCCTCGACTGGTTGGGGGAGGCGAGCGATAGCAGTGGTCAACAGTTGGCAACAGCCGGTAACAGTCGGTAGTAATTAGCAGCGTCGGCAGGTCAAACAGCGTTGGCTCGGTGTGTCGGTGTGTTAGACACCATTATCGACGGACAAGACGCAGCGGCAGAGGACCATCGGGTCAAAACAGCTTGTGCTTGCAGACAGGCAGGCCGGTATGTCGAGCAGGTCCGGACGGACGAGCAGTGGTCCAGCGCCCTACCAGTATCGTGGAGCACGGCGGCCTGAAGAGTCGCTGTGTCCTCGACACCACCTTCGTGCAGGAGGATATAGGCGACGCCGACGGGATGGTTGATGTAAGGCGTGTGGCCGTCCTTGCGCAACTGCGAGCGATGCTTGATGGCAGCAAAGTGACGGCGGTAAGGAGTTCGCCGATGGGAGCCATTGCAGCGGTGACGGCAGAGAGGAGGTTGCGTTGCGGCTGCCGAGGGCCGGGAAAGGCGATCGAAGCGAAGGATGGCTGCGAGCGGCGACTGGATCAAGCGGCAAGATGAACCGAAGGGCGGATGTGGCCGGGCGGGCCCGCCTGCCTGGACTGAACGCACTCGCACCGATCGGATGAGTTGTGGTTAGTTGTGGTTAGTTGTGGTGGTTGTGATTAGTTGTCTTTGGTTGTGATTAGTTGTCTTTGGTTGTGATTAGTTGTTCATTGATATCAATGGGGCTGATCTTCCATTCGCTCCCACAATCATTCCACACCTGTTCTCGCAATCACACCCGCTCTTGCAGTGGCATGTCAGCCTCGGCCCCCCCCCCCGCACCATCGCGGGATTGATGAGTCCTGTCCCATCTCTCCGTTCGGACTCGGCCGTCCCGCCCGCCGGCGCTGGTTCAAGCAAGATGGTCCTCCCACAGGCGTGTCCGGCTGGAGCGCCGTCGAATGCCTTCGAGGTCGTCCGCTATTTAGCGACGATCGCCGGCTCGGCCTCGGCCTGCTGGCTTCGTTTAGCTGTTGGATCCGTCTCTCCAAGGAGCACTTTGCATCTCGCTGCGATATCTACAACCCTCGCTCAAGCTCCACATCCAGGGCGTGGACAGCCGCTGCACCGCTGCTTCACTTCGATCTGTTGTCTATCCAGAGTCCAGCGTCGCATTGCCCGCCGCCCGGCTTCAGCATCAGCGTCTTACCGTCCAACCAAAATCTCGGTCCATGGATCCATCGTCCTGGGTGCTCTATATATACTTTGTGACAGTCCTGCTTTGGCTGGCCACGTACATCTCCATCATCATCGTCACTCACAACGATGGAACATTGGAATGCCCACCTTTGCGTTGAGTGAGTCCTGCTTGACTCGGCGAACCGACATACGAGCCGGTCCTTCGAGCCGGTCCTTCGAGCCGGTCCTTCGAGCCGGTCCTTCGAGCCGGTCCTTCGAGCCGGTCCTTCGATGCTGCCCAGCGGCTATCGTCGTTCGCCCCATCTGCTTGTTCATCGCCATGCTCGACTGCTACCGCCGCACTGCCATGCTTATCCGCAACGTCCGTTCGCGACGATCTCATCTTGCTTCCCACGACAATGTTCCCACAGGTCTCCAGTTGACATGGGCATTCTGCTACTCGGTCATGGGCCCCTACACACTGCCCTTCGACTCGTTCAACCCCCAGGTCATCGTCAACTCGGT